>NC_141829.1:1082185-1134685 GCF_982586985.1 Callionymus lyra
TGTGTGTGTGTGTGTGTGTGTGTGTGTGTGTGTGTGTGTGTGTGTGTGTGTGTGTGTGTGTGTGTGTGTGTGTGTATTTATGAACATCCTCACACGAGTCCATCTTGCTCTTCTTCAGGTGCTGGATCAGCTCCATGAACTGGGGCCTCACACTGTGGTTCTCACCAGCACAGACCTGCCGTCCTCCTGTGGGGACCAGTTCCTCGTGGCCCTCGGGAGCCAGAAGTCAAGTGAGTGCAGACCTGGAGACCTTTGAAGACACACCTTGAACCAGGTTCACGTCCTAACTAGACGGGAGGAGCCAGAAGATCCGCATGGAGATCCCCAGAGTGGACGCCGTGTTCGTGGGCACCGGAGACTTGTTCGCCGCCTTGTTGCTGGCCTGGACCCACCAGCACCCCGAGGACCTGAAGGTCAGCACCACACACTCCTGGTCACGGTGGTCACTCACTGCTGTCTCCACGCAGACCGCCTGTGAGAAGACCGCCTCCGTCATGCACCACGTCATCAGCAGGACCATCGCTTACGCCAAGGGTAGGAGATGTTGACCTGATGATGTCATCACCCACATGTCTCCTCTGACCCGCAGACCTGTCCGGTCCAGACCAGCAGCCCAGCGCCGCCCAGCTGGAGCTGAGGATGGTCCAGAGCAAGAGGGACATCGAGGACCCGGAGATAGTCCTGGAAGCTTCTCTGCTCTGAAGACCTTAGTTCATGTTTTCACACGAACACCTTGTAACGCTCCAGGATCTGTCCAGGACTAACTTAGTTCTTTTTAACATCTTTAACTTGCTTGACATGTTAGTGACTTAACTTACCCATGTCTTAACTTCCACAACATTTCAATCATTAACTTCTGATCGTGTCATTGAATGAAGCAGAAACATCTGCACGAGGCTCGTTTCACCCGGAGAACCTGGAGAACCTGCAGCTGCTTCTGCTGAACTCACTTCTATGAACATTTATAAATCTTTTAACAATCCGTGTTGTGTTGCTTGTGTGAGCAGAAGATCAACAACATTCCATGATGTTACACACGTACGACACTAAAGCACAACATGTTATCATGAACACGCAACATGATCACGTGACTTCATGAACACGCAACATGATCACGTGACTTCATGAACACGCAACATGATCACGTGACTTCATGAACACGCAACATGATCACGTGACTTCATGAACACGCAACATGATCACGTGACTTCATGAACACGCAACATGATCACGTGACTTCATGAACACGCAACATGATCACGTGACTTCATGAACACGCAACATGATCACGTGACTTCATGAACACGCAACATGATCACGTGACTTCATGAACACGCAACATGATCACGTGACCTCATGAACACGCAACATGATCACGTGACTTCATGAACACGCAACATGATCACGTGACTTCATGAACACGCAACATGATCACGTGACTTCATGAACACGCAACATGATCACGTGACCTCATGAAAACGCAACATGATCACGTGACTTCATGAACACACAACATGATCACGTGACTTCATGAACACACAACATGATCACGTGACCTCATGAAAACGCAACATGATCACGTGACTTCATGAACACACAACATGATCACGTGACTTCATGAACACGCAACATGATCACGTGACTTCATGAACACGCAACATGATCACGTGACTTCATGAACACGCAACATGATCATGTGACTTCATGAACACGCAACATGATCACGTGACTTCATGAACACGCAACATGATCACGTGACTTCATGAACACGCAACATGAGCACGTGACTTCATGAACACGCAACATGATCACGTGACTTCATGAACACGCAACATGATCACGTGACTTCATGAACACGCAACATGATCACGTGACTTCATGAACACGCAACATGATCACGTGACTTCATGAACACGCAACATGATCACGTGACTTCATGAACACGCAACATGATCACGTGACTTCATGAACACGCAACATGATCACGTGACTTCATGAACACGCAACATGATCACGTGACTTCATGAACACGCAACATGATCACGTGACTTCATGAACACGCAACATGATCACGTGACTTCATGAACACGCAACATGATCATGTGACTTCATGAACACGCAACATGATCACGTGACTTCATGAACACGCAACATGATCACGTGACTTCATGAACACGCAACATGATCACGTGACTTCATGAACACGCAACATGATCACGTGACTTCATGAACACGCAACATGATCACGTGACTTCATGAACACGCAACATGATCACGTGACTTCATGAACACGCAACATGATCACGTGACTTCATGAACACGCAACATGATCACGTGACTTCATGAACACGCAACATGATCATGTGACTTCATGAACACGCAACATGATCATGTGACTTCATGAACACGCAACATGATCACGTGACTTCATGAACACGCAACATGATCACGTGACTTCATGAACACACAACATGATCACGTGACTTCATGAACACGCAACATGATCATGTGACCTCATGAACACACAACATGATCACGTGACTTCATGAACACGCAACATGATCACGTGACTTCATGAACACGCAACATGATCACGTGACTTCATGAACACGCAACATGATCACGTGACTTCATGAACACGCAACATGATCACGTGACTTCATGAACACACAACATGATCACGTGACTTCATGAACACACAACATGATCATGTGACTTCATGAACACACAACATGATCATGTGACTTCATGAACACACAACATGATCACGTGACTTCATGAACACGCAACATGATCACGTGACTTCATGAACACGCAACATGATCACGTGACTTCATGAACACACAACATGATCACGTGACTTCATGAACACGCAACATGATCACGTGACTTCATGAACACGCAACATGATCACGTGACTTCATGAACACGCAACATGATCACGTGACTTCATGAACACACAACATGATCACGTGACTTCATGAACACGCAACATGATCACGTGACTTCATGAACACGCAACATGATCACGTGACTTCATGAACACGCAACATGATCACGTGACTTCATGAACATGCAACATGATCACGTGACTTCATGAACACGCAACATGATCATGTGACTTCATGAACACGCAACATGATCACGTGACTTCATGAACACGCAACATGATCACGTGACTTCATGAACACGCAACATGATCACGTGACTTCATGAACACACAACATGATCATGTGACTTCATGAACACGCAACATGATCATGTGACCTCATGAACACACAACATGATCACGTGACCTCATGACCTCATAAATGATCATTAGACGGTTATTGATCATCAATAAACCAAGTTAGTAGATGTTTCTAAACAAACAAAAGACATTTAAAAACACTTCAGATGTAAAAACTCTAAAAGGTTAAAGACAAACAAACGTGTCTTAAGATGCGTAAATAACAATAATAAATATATTTGTTCATATAAGTACTAATACTAACAGTAGGATTTAAAGGTGATGTTTAAATAAAGATTAACAAACAAATATGTCAAGACTCACGAGTGTGTATTGTTGTGATGACCTCTGACCTCATTTACCACAATCCGTGAGTTTGTTATTATTTAGCATTAGTTACAATAAATCCATGTATTATTGTTAATAATGATCCTGTTTACGTCATTATTAAAGCGCAGTCACGTGTTGACGAAACGAGATCCTCGACACTTTAGTTCATGTTGATGAAATAATTAAAAATATAAAAACGTTTGTTTTGTTTGTCAAACTTGTTTCCTTAGAAACTCTCGTGAGTTCGAAGCGTTTGAATGTTTTTTATTTTATTTCACAATAATGGCACCGGTGCAGGGACCGGATGTGGAGCCTCCTTGAGCAAGTGCGGGATCGAACCTGCGAACAATGGAGTGACAAGAGTGTTCACTCTTCTCACTCTTCACACACTACACTCTTCACACTCTTCACTCGACACACACTCTTCACGCGACACACACATCTGACCGATGAGGAGGGAAAACGGCGGCAAAAGTCTCCCAAGAGTCCGCGCGTCTCAGGTGAGATTCTACCTTCAGCACCGACTCACCGCGTTAGCTGTGTTAGCTTAGCCTCCTCACAACAACCTTGTGCGTCGTTGTTGTTGTTATTATTGTTGCTCAGTTGTGTGTTTAATGTTGTGTTGCTTCTGCCTGGAGCAGTCGAGCTAACATGCTACCGTTAGCATCTCATGCTAGCGAGGGTTTGAGCCTCAACGAGCCGCTTTAGCTTCACTTGTTCCGGAGAAACTTCTGCGTCAACTGTCGCATCAAAGTGTTTCTAACTTTGAATAGTGTTGGTCAGTTTACTGTCACATGTTTTTAGAAGAGAAACAACCTTTTAGTCTCGTTTGTGATGATCTTCTTATATCTTCATGTGTGGAACAAACAAGTATTTGTTGAGTTTGTTTCTATTTCTTCGTGAATCTGTGACGCAAAGATAAACATTGATGTCCTTTGAAGTCAAACTGAATGATTTAAAAGTAAATAAACTTCTCAACGAGCTCATTGAACGTGTTTCGTGTAAACAAGTTTGAAATGAAGTGAAGCTATAAAGTGAAGCTATAAAGTCTTGTCATTGTTGAAGTTAAACTGAGGTCTTCCGTGTGACCTTCACCTGCAGCAGACACACCTGGGGGTCATCATGGCCTCCACGTGTCACCAGAACATGGTCTGATGATTGGATGAAAGTTGGATCAGTAGCTCTGAGCTCTGTTGGTTTAGTCTGGGTTATTTTATTAACATGTATAACATGTTTTATTTTGAAATTAAAAAGCCTAAATGAAAAGGTTTAAAATATAGATATTCTTGAATTGGTTCTTTGAAAAATGAGTGTTGAATGAAGTCGATCAATGATCTGATGTCACTGATGTTCTTTCATAGGTTATTATTAATAATAATGTATTATTATTATAAGATTGTTTGGACGTGACGAGCAGAGAGACGCTGATGATGGACAGATGGTGAGAGACTGAGGTTCATGAAGGTTTCAGGTGTTTCTCGACAGGTGAAGGTCGACTTGAAGCAGATGCTTGTTGGTTCAGATCACACCATACATCAGTGAAGGTCTGAGCCTGAGGTCACATGACACTCTCTGGGTCACGACTGTTGACATGAAACCATATATATTACCTCGTGGATCCGTTGCTGTCGACCACTCTTTACTCCTAGTTTGTTACGCTCGGCTCTCGACAACAAATGCAGCTTCACACAGTGAATTAAAGTACATTTGTTTAACAAAAAGTAAAACTACACACAGGAAGGATCAACATGTGTGACACTACATGTGATCGAGGCCACAGTGACCAGTGCTGTGTCTCAAATCGCATACTAGCTACTAAAAGTTAGTATTTTTAGTGCGTCTCAAAACACGCCCACAAAACTGAGTATGGTTCGATGGACACTAACCACACTAAACAGCTCCATCTTAGTGACGTTTTAAACGGAAGTGACGTCATATATAAATGCATATATATTCATATACTTACAGGTGTATTTTCAGCAGCAGCAGGAGGATAAACACGTCTTCGCTGCTGATACCAGATTAAATATCTCACGATTATTTAGATTCTCATATTTTTTCTTTATTTCTTTTTCCAAAGTTGCAAAACGTGCTGCCAGCAGGGGGCGATAGCGTTCCAACAGCTGGTTGAAACATCGTTAAATAGAAGTAGAAGAAGAAGCTGTCATGTGATTTCCTGTTAGTGTGTAGCAGCAGAGTTTGATTTGAGACATACTATCTGTGGAGGATTAGTTACTAGTTAGTACGTACACTATCCTGATGATACTAACTTCTAGTATACTAAGAGAAGTATGTTTGAGACATACTATCTGTGGAGGATTAGTTACTAGTTAGTACGTACACTAAACTGATGATACTAACTTCTAGTATACTAAGAGAAGTATGTTTGAGACATACTATCTGTGGAGGATTAGTTACTAGTTAGTACGTACACTATCCTGATGATACTAACTTCTAGTATACTAAGAGAAGTATGTTTGAGACATACTATCTGTGGAGGATTAGTTACTAGTTAGTACGTACACTATCCTGATGCATACTAACTTCTAGTATACTAAGAGAAGTATGTTTGAGACATACTATCTGTGGAGGATTAGTTACTAGTTAGTACGTACACTATCCTGATGCATACTAACTTCTAGTATACTAAGAGAAGTATGTTTGAGACATACTATCTGTGGAGGATTAGTTACTAGTTAGTACGCACACTATCCTGATGATACTAACTTCTAGTATACTAAGAGAAGTATGTTTGAGACATACTATCTGTGGAGGATTAGTTACTAGTTAGTACGTACACTATCCTGATGCATACTAACTTCTAGTATACTAAGAGAAGTATGTTTGAGACATACTATCTGTGGAGGATTAGTTACTAGTTAGTACGTACACTATCCTGATGCATACTAACTTCTAGTATACTAAGAGAAGTATGTTTGAGACATACTATCTGTGGAGGATTAGTTACTAGTTAGTACGTACACTATCCTGATGCATACTAACTTCTAGTATACTAAGAGAAGTATGTTTGAGACATACTATCTGTGGAGGATTAGTTACTAGTTAGTACGTACACTATCCTGATGATACTAACTTCTAGTATACTAAGAGAAGTATGTTTGAGACATACTATCTGTGGAGGATTAGTTACTAGTTAGTACGTACACTATCCTGATGATACTAACTTCTAGTATACTAAGAGAAGTATGTTTGAGACATACTATCTGTGGAGGATTAGTTACTAGTTAGTACGTACACTATCCTGATGATACTAACTTCTAGTATACTAAGAGAAGTATGTTTGAGACATACTATCTGTGGAGGATTAGTTACCAGTTAGTACGTACACTATCCTGATGATACTAACTTCTAGCATACTAAGAGTAGTATGTTTGAGACATACTATCTGTGGAGGATTAGTTACTAGTTAGTACGTACACTATCCTGATGATACTAACTTCTAGTATACTAAGAGAAGTATGTTTGAAACATACTATCTGTGGAGGATTAGTTACTAGTTAGTACGTACACTATCCTGATGATACTAACTTCTAGTATACTAAGAGAAGTATGTTTGAGACATACTATCTGTGGAGGATTAGTTACTAGTTAGTACGTACACTATCCTGATGATACTAACTTCTAGTATACTAAGAGAAGTATGTTTGAAACATACTATCTGTGGAGGATTAGTTACTAGTTAGTACGTACACTATCCTGATGATACTAACTTCTAGTATACTAAGAGAAGTATGTTTGAAACATACTATCTGTGGAGGATTAGTTACTAGTTAGTACGTACACTATCCTGATGATACTAACTTCTAGTATACTAAGAGAAGTATGTTTGAGACATACTATCTGTGGAGGATTAGTTACTAGTTAGTACGTACACTATCCTGATGATACTAACTTCTAGTATACTAAGAGAAGTATGTTTGAGACATACTATCTGTGGAGGATTAGTTACTAGTTAGTACGTACACTATCCTGATGATACTAACTTCTAGTATACTAAGAGAAGTATGTTTGAGACATACTATCTGTGGAGGATTAGTTACTAGTTAGTACGTACACTATCCTGATGCATACTAACTTCTAGTATACTAAGAGAAGTATGTTTGAGACATACTATCTGTGGAGGATTAGTTACTAGTTAGTACGTACACTATCCTGATGCATACTAACTTCTAGTATACTAAGAGAAGTATGTTTGAGACATACTATCTGTGGAGGATTAGTTACTAGTTAGTACGTACACTATCCTGATGCATACTAACTTCTAGTGTACTAAGAGAAGTATGTTTGAGACATACTATCTGTGGAGGATTAGTTACTAGTTAGTACGTACACTATCCTGATGCATACTAACTTCTAGCATACTAAGAGAAGTATGCGATTTGAGACACAGCACAGCTTTAGTCAGAAGGAGTGATTGATGGCAGCTGCTGTCAATCAGCCTCGTCTCCCAACAGCCAATCCTGACACACAAAACATAACCCTGCATGGGCCGTAACTATATATATATATATATATATATATATATATATATATATATAATGATGAAGTGTAGTTGCCTTTAACTTTGTTTTTCTGTTTTTTAAAGTTTGATTGATGGATCCTGAATCCGTGTACATGATTCAGTAACATTTAATTAGTTTAGGTAGAACTTTATTTATTTAATTGTATTAAAAGTCGTATAAAACGGGTTCATGTCTCCAGGAGGACAAACTTCAGAACATGCTGTAAAAGACTTTAAACGTGTACAAAGTCCATCTGTATGTGCAGCTGGTATCAGCTCCTCTGGTTGACGGTTGGTGACTCTTATCAAGATGTCTTGACTTGATAAAGATGTGTCTTCACTCGTATGGACCTTTGGTTTGACACGAGCAGTTGTTCATTGATCCTGAATTATTGTGATTATAATCCAACGATGAAAGACGGACGAGGATCATTTCTTCAAGGTTCACTGAAGATGCGTCTCTTTGTTCACTCGCGCACACGAACAACACAGACCTTCATCGTCCTCGTGTCTCCATGAGTTTCCATCACTGCCTATATTTAGATGAAGCCCAGAAGATGCTGCTCCAGGCTCCACTCTGGAAACACTTGTTTGAATCACATCGGCAACAAAAATAGACTTTTTTCAAATCCTTTGTTTCTTCTCATCTCTCTTGGCTTCTCTGGCCGGTGAAGGACCATCTCACCATGATGGTGGTTTAAAGAAGACCTTTCGAAGTGGTTTGTTCCTGCTGAAGCTTCTGCTAATGATGATGAGCAGTGACAGATCCAGTGCTTGTATCTCACTAATCACTGATAATCTCATCCAGTGGATTAGACGACAGGAATGCAAGTAGGTCTGCTGACTGTCCGTCTTCTTCAAGCCGTCTGTGTCGCGCTCATCATTCCAGGAGAGATCTTTAGACACAACATCTACAGACACGGTTTACAACATCGACGTCCTTCACGTCTCCAAAGAGGACTCTGAGGTGTTCGGTCTTCGTCCCTGGATTATCATGAGGAGCTGCTCAGACCGTGACTGAAGGAACCCTTCTGACCGTCACTGTGTCACTGCGTCTGTGGGTCACTCACCGAGGAGAAGCCAAGATGTTGAACCAAAGTGCTGTGATGATCTTTACGGGCATCTGTGGAGCGTTGGTTGTCATGGCGATGGCCTACTACGTCTACTGGTGAGTTTGATCCATCAGAGACTTCCTGCTTTTTATACAGTGCAGCAGAACCTGAAGATGCATCTTAGAAGGACTTCACTGGCTCTACATGCAGTGAATACAAACATGATGTTCCTACAAACCAGGTCTTCTGTGGCATCCGTCCAAGGAAGACTAACCTGGACTAACTACACCATCTGTTTGGAAAGAAGTTCCTGTAAACTTGTTAACGCCAGTGCTGCTGATCCGTGACCTGCTTCTATTAGTGGTGTCAGCGTTTACATGGTTTGTGGTCGAGGGTTGTTATGGTTGTGTAACTAGTTGTGTAACTAGTTGTGTAACTAGTTACACAAACTGGTCCAGTAACGATGTGGTTTCATACTTGTGGAGATACTTGTACTATAGCAGCCATATAGCAGTTCATAGCAACATGGAAGAATAATCGTGAACAAGTTCATTCTTGTTATCTTTTCAAAGTAGTGAACTATGAGGATGTTCTATTTGATGTGATACACGTGAGTAAACCACGCAGTTGTACAGTGAGTAACTGTAGTATTACCCCGTGATAGTTTGCGAGGCTCAATAGTAATACTATGGAGCCACAATGTACTCATCAGTGTAGGAACAAGTACGAGTACAAGAAACCCTTTGTTTACACGAGTCAACGCTGAGAATATTAGGAAAGTCAAAGTGAGTTGGTGTCATGTGACTGGGCTGCATGTCAATCAAGTCTATTGTCATGTGATCTACACACTATCTATTGATCACGTTTTTCATAATTCTGTCCAGGGTTTGTCTCTTTTCAGAGGCTTTATTGATCCTTATGTCTCTGGGTCAAAGGTCACAGAGGTTTGAGTTCTTGATCACAGAAGCTTTTAAATCTGTTTCCACTTGTTGTCGACACGCGTGTTTCATAAAGAACTTTATTTCCTCTATTTTCATAATTGTTGGATGGATCGTTAGTGAAGCAGCACTTTATGTCATATTTGTATTTAACTTCTTCCTTTATCTTCAAAATGGTCCCGTTTAGAATAAACATTATTTTCTTGTACAAATAATCTTAAAAGAATTGAGCAGAAACTATTTACATGAAGTTAAAGTAGAGTTTGTTTGATCAGAGGATGGATTTCATTTTACTTCTGTTTGTTTGTTTTTCCGAACATGTTCAGATTAACAATGAAATCTTTCTAATACCAAGTAATAAAAGATAGAACTTTTATTAAGACATGATTTATTAATGACAAATATGTCATCTTGTGTTTTTATACTTTTGGATTTAAGCAACATATACATTTACTCTTGTAACACAAACACTCTTGTAACACACACACACTCTTGTAACACAAACACACTCTTGTAACACACACCCACTCTTGTAACACACACACACTCTTGTAACACAAACACACTCTTGTAACACACACACACTCTTGTAACACACACACACTCTTGTAACACACCCACTCTTGTAACACACACACACTCTTGTAACACAAACACACTCTTGTAACACACACACACTCTTGTAACACAAACACACTCTTGTAACACAAACACACTCTTGTAACACAAACACACTCTTGTAACACACATACTCTTGTAACACAAACACACTCTTGTAACACAAACACACTCTTGTAACACACACACACTCTTGTAACACAAACACACTCTTGTAACACAAACACACTCTTGTAACACAAACACACTCTTGTAACACACATACTCTTGTAACACAAACACACTCTTGTAACACAAACACACTCTTGTAACACAAACACACTCTTGTAACACAAACACACTCTTGTAACACACCCACTCTTGTAACACAAACTGACTCTTGTAATACACACCCACTCTTGTAACACAAACACACTATTGTAACACAAACACACTCTTGTAACACAAACACACTCTTGTAACACACATACTCTTGTAACACAAACACACTCTTGTAACACAAACACACTCTTGTAACACAAACACACTCTTGTAACACAAACACACTCTTGTAACACAAACACACTCTTGTAACACACCCACTCTTGTAACACAAACACACTCTTGTAACACAAACACACTCTTGTAACACAAACACACTCTTGTAACACAAACACACTCTTGTAACACAAACACACTCTTGTAACGCACACACACTCTTGTAACACACACCCACTCTTGTAACACACACCCACTCTTGTAACACAAACACACTCTTGTAACACAAACACACTCTTGTAACACAAACACACTCTTGTAACGCACCCACTCTTGTAACACAAACACACTCTTGTAACGCACCCACTCTTGTAACACAAACACACTCTTGTAACGCACCCACTCTTGTAACACAAACACACTCTTGTAACACACATACTCTTGTAACACTCACACTCTTGTAACACACCCACTCACACTCTTGTAACACACATACTCTTGTAACACAAACACACTCTTGTAACACAAACACACTCTTGTAACGCACCCACTCTTGTAACACAAACACACTCTTGTAACGCACCCACTCTTGTAAAACACATACTCTTGTAACACACATACTCACACTCGTAACACACCCACTCACACTCTTGTAACACACATACTCTTGTAACACACATACTCTTGTAACACACACACACTCTTGTAACACACACACACTCTTGTAACACACACACTCACACTCTTGTAACACACACTCTTGTAACACACACATTCTTGTAACACAAACACTCTTGTAACACACACACGCTTGTAACACACACACGCTTGTAACACACACACGCTTGTAACGCACACACGCTTGTAACACACCCACGCTTGTAACGCACCCACGCTTGTAACGCACACACGCTTGTAACGCACACACGCTTGTAACGCACACACTCTTCTAACGCACCCACGCTTGTAACACACACACGCTTGTAACGCACCCACGCTTGTAACGCACCCACGCTTGTAACGCACCCACGCTTGTAACACACACACGCTTGTAACGCACCCACTCTTGTAACACACCCACGCTTGTAACGCACCCACGCTTGTAACGCACACACTCTTCTAACGCACCCACGCTTGTAACGCACACACGCTTGTAACGCACACACTCTTGTAACGCACCCACGCTTGTAACGCACACACTTGTAACGCTCACACGCTTGTAACGCACCCACGCTTGTAACGCACACACTCTTCTAACGCACCCACGCTTGTAACGCACACACTCTTGTAACGCACCCACGCTTGTAACGCACACACGCTTGTAACGCACCCACGCTTGTAACGCACACACGCTTGTAACGCACCCACGCTTGTAACGCACACACGCTTGTAACGCACCCACGCTTGTAACGCACCCACGCTTGTAACGCACACACTCTTGTAACGCACACACTCTTGTAACGCACACACTCTTGTAACGCACACACTCTTGTAACGCACACACTCTTGTAACGCACACACGCTTGTAACGCACACACGCTTGTAACGCACCCACTCTTGTAACGCACCCACTCTTGTAACGCACACACTCTTGTAACGCACACACTCTTGTAACGCACACACTCTTGTAACGCACACACTCTTGTAACGCACACACTCTTGTAACGCACACACTCTTGTAACGCACCCACGCTTGTAACGCACACACTCTTGTAACGCACACACTCTTGTAACGCACCCACGCTTGTAACGCACCCACGCTTGTAACGCACACACTCTTGTAACGCACACACGCTTGTAACGCACCCACGCTTGTAACGCACCCACTCTTGTAACGCACCCACGCTTGTAACGCACACACTCTTGTAACGCACACACGCTTGGAACGCACCCACGCTTGGAACACACACACACACACTCTTGGAACACACACACACACACACACTCTTGGAACACACACACACACACACTCACTCTTGGAACACACACACACACACACTCACTCTTGGAACACACACACACACACACTCACTCTTGGAACACACACACACACACACTCACTCTTGGAACACACACACACACACACACTCTTGGAACACACACACACACACTCTTGGAACACACACACACACTCTTGGAACACACACACACACACACACACACACTCTTGGAACACACACACACACTCTTGGAACACACACACACTCTTGGAACACACACACACACACACACTCTTGGAACACACACACACACACACACACTCTTGGAACACACACACACACTCTTGGAACGCACGCA
Organism: Callionymus lyra; assembly: GCF_982586985.1. Classification (NCBI taxonomy): domain Eukaryota; kingdom Metazoa; phylum Chordata; class Actinopteri; order Syngnathiformes; family Callionymidae; genus Callionymus; species Callionymus lyra. The sequence goes on from NC_141829.1 coordinate 1,095,650, forward strand.
CGCACACACACACACACACACACTGGGAACACACACACACACCACTGACATGTGCACCTTGACCCCAGTGCTCCACCAATGACATGTTATCTCCACACGTATGAACAAAGGTCATGTTACACACAGACACGTGTAAAGATCATGTTGTTGGTGAAACACGCGTGAACACAGACGGAGCTTCAGTAAGACTTTCATTGTTTCTTTGTGTCGTCGTCCTGCTGTGAAGGTTTGTGGGAAATGGACTTGTTTGTGTATCAAACGTTGTGTAGTCATTTAAAAATGTTTACTCTCTCGATGTTGACGCCGTCGTTCAGAAGTTTGAGCTGTCAATCATTTGATTTGATGTTGTGTAGAAAGACGACGATAAGAATCACAAATACTTGTGAACTTTTAATGTACATTAAAGTCGTACAGAGTCGTTTGTTGTTCACTGACTGTCAATAAAGTTAAATTCAAAGGGTGTTTGTTTCACCTGCTCTTACTCACCTGTCGACGAACAATAATGGTTTAAGTTTCTTGTTATTTCAGATCAACTAACAAACCTTCGTCTTTCCTCTGTGACGTCAGTTTGACTCGACCTTCACACAAGTCAATGTTTGACAGACAGAGCTTTTTGAAATGTTGATTCAGAGACAGATGTTTCCTTGAAGGAAATATATCATCACACATCTTCACGTCCACATCTTCTCGTCCACATCTTCTCGTCCACATCTTCTCGTCCACATCTTCACGTCCACATCATCTCGTCCACATCTTCTCGTCCACATCTTCTCGTCCACATCTTCACGTCCACATCATCTCGTCCACATCTTCTCGTCCACATCTTCTCGTCCACATCTTCACGTCCACATCATCTCGTCCACATCTTCTCGTCCACATCTTCTCGTACACATCTTCTCGTCCACATCTTCACGTCCACATCTTCACGTCCACATCTTCTCGTCCACATCTTCACGTCCACATCATCTCGTCCACATCTTCTCGTCCACATCTTCACGTCCACATCATCTCGTCCACATCTTCTCGTCCACATCTTCACGTCCACATCTTCTCGTCCACATCTTCTCGTCCACATCTTCTCGTCCACATCTTCACGTCCACATCTTCACGTCCACATCTTCTCGTCCACATCTTCTCGTCCACATCTTCACGTCCACATCTTCACGTCCACATCATCACGTCCACATCATCTCGTCCACATCTTCTCGTCCACATCTTCACGTCCACATCTTCTCGTCCACATCTTCTCGTCCACATCTTCACGTCCACATCTTCACGTCCACATCTTCACGTCCACATCTTCTCGTCCACATCTTCTCGTCCACATCTTCACGTCCACATCTTCACGTCCACATCTTCTCGTCCACATCTTCACGTCCACATCATCACGTCCACATCTTCACGTCCACATCTTCTCGTCCACATCTTCACATCATCACATCTTCACGTCCACATCATCTCGTCCACATCATCTCGTCCACATCTTCACGTCCACATCTTCGAGTCCACATCTTCACGTCCACATCTTCTCGTCCACATCTTCTCGTCCACATCTTCACGTCCACATCTTCACGTCCACATCATCACGTCCACATCTTCTCGTCCACATCTTCTCGTCCACATCTTCGCGTCCACATCTTCTCGTCCACATCTTCACGTCCACATCTTCTCGTCCACATCATCTCGTCCACATCATCTCGTCCACATCTTCACGTCCACATCTTCTCGTCCACATCTTCTCGTCCACATCTTCTCGTCCACATCTTCGCGTCCACATCTTCTCGTCCACATCTTCTCGTCCACATCTTCACGTCCACATCTTCTCGTCCACATCTTCACGTCCACATCTTCACGTCCACATCATCTCGTCCACATCTTCTCGTCCACATCTTCACGTCCACATCTTCACGTCCACATCTTCTCGTCCACATCTTCTCGTCCACATCTTCACGTCCACATCTTCACGTCCACATCATCACGTCCACATCTTCTCGTCCACATCTTCACGTCCACATCTTCACGTCCACATCTTCACGTCCACATCTTCACGTCCACATCTTCACGTCCACATCATCTCGTCCACATCTTCACGTCCACATCTTCACGTCCACATCTTCACGTCCACATCTTCACGTCCACATCTTCTCGTCCACATCATCTCGTCCACATCTTCACGTCCACATCTTCACGTCCACATCTTCACGTCCACATCTTCACGTCCACATCTTCACGTCCACATCTTCACGTCCACATCTTCTCGTCCACATCTTCACGTCCACATCTTCACGTCCACATCTTCACGTCCACATCTTCACTTCCACATCATCACGTCCACATCATCACGTCCACATCTTCACGTCCACATCTTCACGTCCACATCTTCACGTCCACATCATCACGTCCACATCATCACGTCCACATCATCACGTCCACATCTTCACGTCCACATCTTCACGTCCACATCTTCACGTCCACATCTTCACGTCCACATCTTCACGTCCACATCTTCACGTCCACATCTTCACGTCCACATCATCACGTCCACATCTTCACGTCCACATCATCTCGTCCACATCTTCTCGTCCACATCTTCACGTCCACATCTTCACGTCCACATCTTCTCGTCCACATCATCTCGTCCACATCTTCACGTCCACATCATCTCGTCCACACCATGAAACCAGCTCCAGGCGAGCGGCTCTCTTGGATTACTGCCTCTCAGAACAGCTCAACTGGCTTGACCTACACTGTAATGGGCTTTGGTGCTGATGTGTTCACAGTGAGCAGCAGGTTTGAAGGGCTGTTCGGATGTAAACCCACTTGTATGTCATCGACCTTGACTTGAAGTTCAAGTTTGCTTTCCGAGGGCTCCTCCCTATACTGCTCACAAATCCTGTGTGAAGGTTTCCAGGTGGTTCCAGGACCAGCACTAGACTAGTGTAGAGTCCTGGGAGCCTGAGAGAAAAGTGACTGTCGCTAGTAAGGGTTTGTTTGTATTGGCTTTAATTTTGTGTCTAAATAAAGGGGTGGACAATACAATATATAGTGATAGTGTAGTATATATGTGTAGTATTGTACAGTACTTGACTCTGGTGTTGTGATAGTGTAGTAACGAGTATATATGTGTAGTATTGTCCAGTACTTGACTCTTGTGTTGTGATAGTATAGTAACGAGTATACATGTGTAGTATTGTCCAGTACTTGACTCTGGTGTTGTGATAGTGTAGTATTGTCCAGTACTTGACTCTGGTGTTGTGATAGTGTAGTAACGAGTATATATGTGTAGTATTGTCCAGTACTTGACTCTTGTGTTGTGATAGTATAGTAACGAGTATACATGTGTAGTATTGTCCAGTACTTGACTCTGGTGTTGTGATAGTGTAGTATTGTCCAGTACTTGACTCTGGTGTTGTGATAGTGTAGTAACAAGTATATATGTGTAGTATTGTCCAGTACTTGACTCTTGTGTTGTGATAGTCTAGTAACGAGTATACATGTGTAGTATTGTCCAGTACTTGACTCTGGTGTTGTGATAGTGTAGTAACAACTATATATGTGTAGTATTGTCCAGTACTTGACTCTGGTGTTGTGATACTGTAGTAACAAGTATATATGTGTAGTATTGTCCAGTACTTGACTCTGGTGTTGTAGTATTTACAGACCACATGACTCCTGACGAAGTCGTAACTACTTTCATTTTATTTTCAAACCAAAAAATGTCAAAACATAAAAAAGCTGCTGGACTCACTGTATCTTCTCGTCCTCAGTCATCCTTCTTCCTCTAGCAGTGGAGTAAATGACAACTGCTGCCATCTAGAGGTTGAACGTTTAATTGCAACACAAACATGAACACAAGTCGTTGATATTTTCATGTTAATTGCTTTTGAATATAAATACAGTGTAGTGGTAAAAATGTCAAGATATTTAAGTATATTTAATATTTTCTTTCACCCCTAGTATTCAATATTTCATTCTAAAAGCATTTGTTCTCTTGTTATCAAACCATTGAAATACATTTAAGCTCATAGGAAGGTTGATGCTGGTGTCAGTCACGGATGCAGCGACACTGACTCGTAGCTCAGCCATGTTTGATTCAACTTCAATACTTCGTTCTCTACCTTTCAAGGTAGTATTTCTATCCGCCTCAAAAGATCGTTTTTTGTAACCGTTGTAAAGTGTGTCGTCAGTTCAACACTTCACTGCTTCCTGTAAATCCACTTGTACTTTGTCTTCCAGGACAGTAGTACTGGCCGACGGACCGTGTAAGCGCGGCTTGTAGAAGATCCCACCTGGTGAGTCTCTGAAGGTGTGGTCAGAACCACATGTTGACCTGGGTCTCGCACAGGTTGGTCGTGTCGAGGGGCTCCTCCAAGATGGCGTGGATGGGTTACCTGAAGAGCCTGTTCATCCTGCAGCTGCTGATGGGCTTCGTGTTCGTGGTGAGCGGCCTGATCATCAACTTCCTCCAGCTGTGCAGCTGTGTGCTGTGGCCCGTCCACCGGCAGCTGTACCGCAGGATCAACTGTCGCCTGGCCTACTCGCTGTGGAGCCGTGAGTTCATGTTCTTGAATCCATCGTTTGTTGAACGTGTTTCTTTTTGCTGCTCTAGTTAGTTGTGTGACCTGTGACCTGCAGTAATGCTAGCTTCTCTCCACCAATCACGCGCTGAGATTTGACTTTTCTTGAGATGTTTTTCTGTTTATGAAAGTGTAAACAAAGTGAGCACCACAGACATCGTTGGCGTGATCCAGGACGTCATACATGTGGTCACGTCTCACACACGCGTGTGGACCTGCCTTCAAAGCCTCTGGTGTCCCAACAGAACTGGTGATGCTGCTGGAGTGGTGGTCCGGCACCGAGTGCACTCTGTACACCGACCAGGCTACGGTGGACCAGTTTGGCAAAGAGCACGCCATCATCATCCTCAACCACAACTACGAGATCGACTTCCTGTGCGGCTGGACCATGTGCGAGAGATACGGAGTCCTGGGGGTGAGTCCGCGGTTCTTCTCAGACCCGCCTGGCGTTGATGGATGCCTGATGGTTCCGTGTGTCACTCTCAGGGCTCCAAGGTTCTGGCCAAACACGAGCTGCTGAAGGTTCCTCTGATCGGCTGGACCTGGTACTTCTTGGAGATCGTCTTCTGCAAGAGAAAGTGGGAAGAAGACCGAGAGACGGTGTTTGCTGGTCTGGACAGGCTGAAGGACTATCCCGAGCACATGTGGGTGAGTCGCGGAGATCTGATGGTTCTGACACCATCTCGGATCCCTTCAATAAATCCTCAGTTACATCTGGTTGATCTGGTCATGTTGAGACTGATGTGTCTCTTCATGTATCTTCATGACTCACACCGTCAGGAACATGTTAGTATTTATACAAACTATAGACATTGAATGTCCACGTGAGAATGTGATGAACTGTTGGTTACCTTGAGGTAACTCTGGTTCTATGAGTGTGTTAATACTGTGTTTATACTTTGAACATCAATGACTAGAACACATGAATGTAAGAACTCGGTGAGTTTGTGATCCAGACTCAGTTGTTGTGGGTTCAGGTCGCAGCTGTAACGTCCCGTCAGGATGTTTGTTTGATTTCACCAGAACCTTTGAACTCAAACCCACACTGTGCTCAGAACATTCTCCACAAAAGCCTCTTCATCTGCTCTGGATCACATGTTCCGCCGACGGGTCACAGGGTTTCGTTTTCATATCTGAGCCAACAAGCCGTGATTAACTTTGACCCAAATATCCAGAAGTGTTGTTGCTTGTGTGTGCGTGTGTGTGTGCGTGTGTGTGTGTGTGTGCGTGCGTGCGTGCGTGCGTGCGTGCGTGCGTGCGTGCGTGCGTGCGTGCGTGTGCGTGTGCGTGTGCGTGTGTGTGTGTGTGTGCGTGACACGTACACACACGTGAAGCCAGGCTTCATCATGAAGGTGTGACAGTAGATGAAGCGTGAGGAACGTAACGAGATGTTTGTTGTCAGTTCCTGCTCTACTGTGAAGGCACTCGCTTCACGGAGAAGAAGCATCAGATCAGCATGCAGGTCGCCGAGAGCAAAGGTCTGCCCAGACTCAAGTACCACCTCCTGCCCCGGACCAAAGGCTTCACCACCACACTGCACTGTCTGAAGGGCACGGGTATGAAGGAGCTCACGCTCTCCATCTTCTCGCAGCGTTCTGACCCTGATCCTCCTCACAGTGAAGGCCGTTTATGACGTGACCCTCAACTTCAAAGACAACCAGACCCCGACCCTCCTGGGCATAGTCAACGGGAAGAAGTACAAGGCCGACATGCACATCAGGTGAGTGGCTGTGAGTGTTGCGGTGCCGTATGGACGTTCATGGAGAAGAGGAACATGTTCTCGGTTCACACGTCCACACCTGGACGACCCTGACCTTCTGTGTTGACGTTCATCTGTGGCTGGAGCTCGAAGAACATGTTCGTAAGGGTCAGTAAGAGTGGTGTGTGCAGGCGCTATCCTGTGGAGGAGATCCCAGACGACGAGAAGGAGTGCGCCGGCTGGCTGCACAGGCTCTACCAGGAGAAGGTGAGTCTTGTTGTTGACATATTTACTTCTTGTTCTTCACGGTCAAGCTTTTAAACGTAGGATTTTCAACTCTCGTCAAGTTGAACACAATGTTGACTCAATACTATGAAGCGAACTCTCCTTCCTGTCCAAGAGTTCTGTGATCCGTTTGATCCGAGGACGAGAAACATTTAGAATTAAAACAGTCAATTTATTAATAATAAAAGAATGATTACAAAGGCCTTACAAGACCTTAAATACGACAGTTAACAGAGAATGACAATGATTCATAAATACCAGAAGTTCAAGCGCTCGGTTCAGTCTCCTTCAAATCCTGGTTCACCAGCAGATCCTTCCAGAGAGTGGCTCACAATCTTCTAGTCCTTTCCTTTAAAGACCTCCAGACCCTCGAACACGTGAAGTAAGTTGAGGATACAATTACAAACTCGGGGTACAGGATGTTGTTTGACCTGAACAAAGAATCTTCAGTCTTCCTTCACACTTGTTATCTCAAACCAGGTCTTGACATCTTTAGAATCGTATACGTTTCTTATCTCAACAAGAACAGCATCTCTGGCTACATCATTCTCTTCCCAACACACACGTCTTTCACAGTCAGAACTATCGACACAGAGTGGCGTCAAGGTCAATACAAAGTTCAGGCACAGATGCCCAGAGCCTAACCTTTGAACTCTGCTCCCTGGGAAAGTCGAAGGACAAAATACAAAAATATGTTTGAACTCTGAATAAAAGATAACATTATCAACGTTAACAATCGAGTACACAGAACAAGGACATCTATTCAACCCATCAATGAATACACGTGGATCACTTTGAGGATATATCTTCAACTAGTATTTATGGTTAATCCATGACATCATACTTCATGTGAGCTTGTATTGACTCATGTCTGGTCCATGTCGTTGTGTCGTTGTGTCGTTGTGTCGTTGAAACTTCTTGTGTGTTTAGGATGCGTTGCAGGAATCGTACGCTAAGGAAGGCAGGTTTCCTGGACCCACGATAATCCCACGTCGCAGATTATGGACGCTGCTCAACTTCCTGTTCTGGGCCACACTGCTGCTGTCGCCGCTGATCAAGTTCGCGTGCGGCGTGGTGGTCAGCGGGTCTCCTCTGCTCATCCTGGGCTTCAGCCTCTTCCTCGTCATCGGTGAGTGACGCTCCACCGACACGCCACATGTCTGACTCGTCCGTCTTGTGTCCAGCCTCGGTCGCCATCCGGCGTCTCATCGGGGTCACCGAGGTCAAGAAGACCGGCTCCAGTTACGGCGACCCGGAGGCCAAGAAACAGAAGTGAGCCTCCAGGGCTGCAGGTGTGCGGTGGTCCGCCGCGTCTCCCCTTCCCAAGTCCATGATCCTCCGACTGTCGGCAGTGGCAGCTAGTGGAGGAGTCGTCAAGCAAACTAGAGACGGAGTTAGAAACCCTGAAGGCTCCTGGTGAAGAAGGAACATGAAGGTCTGTTTGACCGAGAACATCCTCGTATCATCTCCATCCTGAGTCCACGTCTGAAGACGTCCAAACACCCGAGCAGCCCTCACGTGTCCGGCGCTCATTCCCTCATGACACCATCATGACAGTGTAATGACACCATCATGACAGTGTAATGACACCATCATGACACCGTCATGACAGTGTAATGACACCATCATTACACTGTCATGACAGTGTAATGACACCTTCATGACAGTGTAATGACACCTTCATGACAGTGTAATGACACCTTCATGACAGTGTAATGACACCTTCATGACAGTTAATACACAGATGCTCTGAAGACGAGCGTCTTGATCAGACTTGATTCTTTGTGTCTCTGAGATGTCGTCGTTCAACAATGTTCTCCCGCCGTGACGAGTCCGTCTCACCTGTCGACTCCGTCTCACCTGTCGACTCCGTCTCACCTGTCGACTCCGTCTCACCTGTCGACTCCGTCTCACCTGTCGACTCCTTCATGGACGTGATCTTGCGTCGCGGTGCAAATCCAAGAGTGTCCAGTGGGAGGCGTTGTTGAACAGACTCGCATGTGTTTGTGTTTTAGAAGCTGCAGCTCAAAGATTCTGATGTTCTCGCCATGAAGATGTTGTTAGTCGTCACTTCATGACCTTTGACCTCCTCACCTTCATGTCCACCTTCAGGCGTGCTGTGGGGGATCCACTCGGACTAATGCAAGCCTTAATAGCGTAGGATCCGTGAAGAGACTGGTCAGCATCACTTCCATGTTTACACATCTTCTTGCATTAGCTCACATTTCTGTGGAACCTTTGGCTCCAAGTCATCGAGTCAAAATCTTCTACTTCCTGTTTCCGCTCTTCTGCTTCCTGTTCCACAGCTCGACGTCTGTTAGTCTGTTTGCTTTAGCTTCTGTTTTCTCTTTGTTTGTTTTTTCAAGACAAAGACATAAATATTAAAGCACTAAATCACGACAAAATTGTGTTTAACTCTCTTGAATAACTAAGAAATTAATAGTTTTAACAAACGTTTGCTGTTTTAACTATTTCCAAACATATTAAGATGTATAATATAAATGTTTCTGTGGGTTATTCATGATTTATGCAGACGCTCGCTAAACGTTACGTTGACGCTAGAGGTCGCTGTTTACCTGCAGTCAGTGACGTCACGTGACTCAAGGATTAAAGTGGAGGGAAAAATGACATTTACGACAGTTAACGTAAACAAACATGAGGGTAAGAAACGTTTATTTTCTAACAAGATATTGAAGTAATTCTGGTGTCGCTACAATATCTGTCCCCCACTTCCTACGTGATGACGTCACAAGCGACATATGCGAACGTCTCTTTAAAATATTTTTATGGTTTAAAGAAACATCAACAGAAGGTTTTCATGATACTTTTTACCTCATAAAACATTTATTTTGACAAGAAGACGATCTTCGTCAACATAATCACTTTCTTTCATTTCCTGGTCTGACGATCATGTGACTTTGACATCAACCGGAAGTGCTACATGTGACGAAGCCGCTGATTGGCTGAAGCTGTTTTACTAATAATAACATAATATAATAACACACAACTGTACAATGAAATACAAACATTCGAGTTCAGAAATAATTCGCTTTTCAAATAACAAATGTTAGAATATTCCCCTTTCAATAACTGTAGTTCTTTATATTAGTAAACATTACTTTACTTCAGTAAACATTACTTTACTTCAGTAAACATTACTTTGACTTCAGTAAACATTACTTTGACTTCAGTAAACATTACTTTTACTTCAGTAAACATTACTTTGACTTCAGTAAACATTACTTTTACTTCAGTAAACATTACTTTGACTTCAGTAAACATTACTTTTACTTCAGTAAACATTACTTTGACTTCAGTAAACATTACTTTGACTTCAGTAAACATTACTTTTACTTCAGTAAACATTACTTTACTTCAGTAAACATTACTTTGACTTCAGTAAACATTACTTTGACTTCAATAAACATTACTTTTACTTCAATAAACATTACTTTGACTTCAGTAAACATTACTTTTACTTCAATAAACATTACTTTTACTTCAATAAACATTACTTTGACTTCAGTAAACATTACTTTGACTTCAGTAAACATTACTTTGACTTCAATAAACATTACTTTGACTTCAGTAAACATTACTTTGACTTCAGTAAACATTACTTTTACTTCAGTAAACATTACTTTACTTCAGTAAACATTACTTTACTTCAGTAAACATTACTTTTACTTCAGTAAACATTACTTTTACTTCACATTAACATTATGAAACGGATCCGAGATAAATGTTTGGACAGAAAATAATGTAATGAAGTTTTATCAACGCTCGTACTTCATTTTCACTGGAGTTCATTCTTTATACACACATTACTACCATCTAGCGGCCATTTAGTAAAACTACATAGATTATTGTAGATGTGGATTTAATAATAACATCATATTTTAACACAATGACTGTGTGTTGTTATGACAACACACATATTCAGTGTGTTCAAGAACACAATCACATGCATATTTACACACACCATAATAATAACACTATAAAGTATTTCATAAGACGATACACAAACACACACTAACACACACACTTTAATACATCCAGGAATTGACTCATGACAATAAATTAATTTTCTTTTCACCAAATAAACATAAATAAATTCAATTCAATTCAATATCAATTTCAATTTCAATTCAATTTTATTTCAAGTGTCTTATCATAACAAAGTTATCATAACAAAGTTATCTCAAGACACTATACAGTTGAAATAAGACTACAGTTGATTAAGGAAAAATAGATCCAGCAATTCAACAAAGAGCAAGAAACAAAACACTGTACAGTGAGCAATGGAGAGGAAAAACTTCCTTTTAGAAGCAGAAACCTGGAGCGGAACCAGACTCATTGTTGACGGCCTGCCGCTTTGACCGGCTGGGAGGAAGGATGGGGGGGTAGACAGATGGATAAGGAGAGGAGTGAGGGAGGATAGAGTGAGAGAAAAGAGGAGAGTGTAGGAGGGTCCATGGGGGTGCTGGAGAGAACTCGGGATCTGATGACGTGGTGAAGATCTTGGATCAGCAACAGCTCTGGAGGTGGATCCCTGGATCAGCAGCAGCTCTGGAGGTGGATCCCTGGATCAGCATCAGCTCTGGAGGTGGATCCCTGGATCAGCATCAGCTCTGGAGGTGGATCCCTGGATCAGCAACAGCTCTGGAGGTGGATCCCTGGATCAGCATCAGCTCTGGAGGTGGATCCCTGGATCAGCAACAGCTCTGGAGGTGGATCCCTGGATCAGCAGCAGCTCTGGAGGTGGATCCCTGGATCAGCAGCAGCTCTGGAGGTGGATCCCTGGATCAGCAACAGCTCTGGAGGTGGATCCCTGGATCAGCAACAGCTCTGGAGGTGGATCCCTGGGGAGAGAAATAAAAAGGTGTGGGTTTGGGACAAATGTATACAATACACAGGTATACAGACTCCGGTGACGGGTGAAGATATATAGAGGGGGGGGGGGTTGAAAGGAGGTCAGAGGGCACATACCTAGCACAGCAGATCCAGACACAGGGGCCCAAGCCGCGGCAGGAACCCGCGGGAGACCAGGACCCGGCAGGCGAGATAACCACCAGAGCCGACCCCAAACACCAGCGAGAAGGCGGACCACCACCGGGGGCGCGAGAGGGCGAGCACAGGCGAGGACGACCGAGGAAGCAGAGAGGGGGAGGCACCAGGCGCAGGCACCGGGCAGAGGGGCAGCCAGAAGAACCAGTCAGGGGATAGAGCCCCGGGGCCAGGCCGGGCCACGGAGGACCCCCAGACCGTCAGGCCGCCACCAAGTCCATAGCAGGGGACCGAGTCAAGGAGATGGGGATCCACCACAGCAGCGGCGGCGGAACCCCCCCCAATACCCTGCGGACACGGCCAGTAGCCGGGTTGAGTGCCACCGCATGAGCCCGGGGGAGCAATGGCCAGGCACCGGCTCAGGTCCTCCGGTGAGAGTCCCCCGGGTCACAGGGGGGCCATGGTTGTGCAGGCAGGGCGGGGGTAATGGGGCTGCAGCCGTCCGGGAACGGCCCCCAATCTTCAAACTGTAGACCGTCCCCAACAGCCACAGCCCACCTCCCCCATGTCATGAGGGAAGTTTGGGGGGCCATCAGTATTTCATGGGCGGTCCACGGTCTCTAAGGTGCAGAGGCCCCGCCCATCACACGTACTGACCCCCCAAATAAACATAAAAAACATAAATAAATATAAATAAATATAAATAAATAAATAAATAAAAATAAAAATAAAAATAAATAAAAATAAACATAACTAAATATAAATAAACTTAAATAAATAAAAATAAAAATCAATAAACATCAAAAAATAAACATAAATAAACACAAATAAATATAAATAAACTTAAATTAACATAAGTAAATAAACATCAATAAATATAAATAAAAATAAATAAATAAATATAAATAAACATAAATAAATTAAATACAATTAAAATATATAACAAATATTGAATAATTAAAATTAAAATATAACAAATATTGAATAATTGAAATGAAAATATAAACAATATTGAATAATTGTAATTAAAAACATAAATAAATAAAAATAAAAAACAAAAGTAAAAATAAATACATATGAATAAACATAAATAAACATAAATAATTTTATTTTCAATTATTTATTCACAAGATGGAGCTGAACATGTATTTATGTATGTATTATACTTATACTACTACTACTAATAAACTAAATACTTATTAGAAAAAATATAGAATAATTGCAAATAAAATATAACAAATATTGAATAATTGAAATGAAAATATATCAAATATTAAATACTTGAAATGAAAATATAACAAATATTGAATTATTGTAATTAAAATATAACAAATATTAAATACTTGAAATGAAAATATAACAAATATTGAATAATTGAAAGGAAAATATAAAAAATATTGAACAATTAAAATAAAAAATACAACAAATATTGAATAATTAAAGTAAAAATATAACAAATATTGAATAATTGAAATAAAAATATAACAAATATTGAATAATTAAAGTAAAAATATAACGAATATTGAATAATTGAAATAAAAATATAACAAATATTGAATAATTAAAGTAAAAATAGAAGAAATATTGAATAATTTAAATTAAAATATAACAAATATTGAATAATTGAAAGGAAAATAAAACAAATATTGAGTAATTGTAATGGAAATATAACAAATATTGAATAATTAAAATAAAAATACAACAAATATTGAATAATTGAAATGAAAATAGAACAAATATTGAATAATTAAAGTAAAATATAACAAATATTGAATAATTGAAAGGAAAATAAAACAAATATTGAGTAATTGTAATTAAATATAACAAATATTGAATAATTGAAATGAAAATATAACAAATATTGAATAATTAAAGTAAAATATAACAAATATTGAATAATTTAAATGAAAATATAACAAATATTGAATAATTGAAATAAAAATATAACAAATATTGAATAATTAAAGTAAAAATATAACAAATATTGAATAATTGAAATGAAAATATAACAAATATTGAATAATTGAAAGGAAAATAAAACAAATATTGAGTAATTGTAATTAAATATAACAAATATTGAATAATTGAAATGAAAATATAACAAATATTGAATAATTAAAGTAAAATATAACAAATATTGAATAATTTAAATGAAAATATAACAAATATTGAATAATTGAAAGGAAAATAAAACAAATATTGTGTAATTGAAATAATTAATATATAACAAATATTGAATAATTGAAAGGAAAATAAAACAAATATTGAATAATTGAAAGGAAAATAAAACAAATATTGAATAATTGTAATTAAATATAACAAATATTGAATAATTGAAGTGAAAATATAACAAATATTGAATAATTGAAAGGAAAATAAAACAAATATTGAGTAATTGTAATTAAATATAACAAATATTGAATAATTGAAATGAAAATATAACAAATATTGAATAATTAAAGTAAAAATATAACAAATATTGAATAATTGAAATGAAAATATAACAAATATTGAATAATTGAAAGGAAAATAAAACAAATATTGAGTAATTGTAATTAAATATAACAAATATTGAATAATTGAAATGAAAATATAACAAATATTGAATAATTAAAGTAAAATATAACAAATATTGAATAATTTAAATGAAAATATAACAAATATTGAATAATTGAAAGGAAAATAAAACAAATATTGTGTAATTGAAATAATTAATATATAACAAATATTGAATAATTGAAAGGAAAATAAAACAAATATTGAATAATTGAAAGGAAAATAAAACAAATATTGAATAATTAAAATTAAAATATAACAAATATTGAATAATTGAAATGAAAATATAAACAATATTGAATAATTGTAATTAAAAACATAAATAAATAAAAAATAAAAAACAAAAGTAAAAATAAATACATATGAATAAACATAAATAAACATAAATAATTTTATTTTCAATTATTTATTCACAAGATGGAGCTGAACATGTATTTATGTATGTATTATACTTATACTACTACTACTAATAAACTAAATACTTATTAGAAAAAATATAGAATAATTGCAAATAAAATATAACAAATATTGAATAATTGAAATGAAAATATATCAAATATTAAATACTTGAAATGAAAATATAACAAATATTGAATTATTGTAATAAAAATATAACAAATATTAAATACTTGAAATGAAAATATAACAAATATTGAATAATTGAAAGGAAAATATAAAAAATATTGAACAATTAAAATAAAAAATACAACAAATATTGAATAATTAAAGTAAAAATATAACAAATATTGAATAATTGAAATAAAAATATAACAAATATTGAATAATTGAAAGGAAAATAAAACAAATATTGAGTAATTGTAATGGAAATATAACAAATATTGAATAATTAAAATAAAAATACAACAAATATTGAATAATTGAAATGAAAATAGAACAAATATTGAATAATTAAAGTAAAATATAACAAATATTGAATAATTGAAATGAAAATATAAACAATATTGAATAATTGTAATTAAAAACATAAATAAATGAAAATAAAAAACAAAAGTAAAAATAAATACATATGAATAAACATAAATAAACATAAATCATTTTATTTTCAATTATTTATTCACAAGATTGAGCTGAACATGTATTTATGTATGTATTATACTTATACTACTACTACTAATAAACTAAATACTTATTAGAAAAAATATAGAATAATTGCAAATAAAATATAACAAATATTGAATAATTGAAAGGAAAATATAAAAAATATTGAATAATTAAAATAAAAAATACAACAAATATTGAATAATTAAAGTAAAAATATAACAAATATTGAATAATTGAAATAAAAATATAACAAATATTGAATAATTAAAGTAAAAATAGAACAAATATTGAATAATTGAAATAAAAATATAACAAATATTGAATAATTAAAGTAAAAATAGAACAAATATTGAATAATTTAAATTAAAATATAACAAATATTGAATAATTGAAAGGAAAATAAAACAAATATTGAGTAATTGTAATGGAAATATAACAAATATTGAATAATTAAAATAAAAATACAACAAATATTGAATAATTGAAATGAAAATAGAACAAATATTGAATAATTAAAGTAAAATATAACAAATATTGAATAATTGAAAGGAAAATAAAACAAATATTGAGTAATTGTAATTAAATATAACAAATATTGAATAATTGAAATGAAAATATAACAAATATTGAATAATTAAAGTAAAATATAACAAATATTGAATAATTGAAATGAAAATATAACAAATATTGAATAATTAAAATAAAAATACAACAAATATTGAATAACTGAAATAAAAATATAACAAATATTGAATAATTAAAGTAAAAATATAACAAATATTGAATAATTGAAATGAAAATATAACAAATATTGAATAATTGAAAGGAAAATAAAACAAATATTGAGTAATTGTAATTAAATATAACAAATATTGAATAATTGAAGTGAAAATATAACAAATATTGAATAATTGAAAGGAAAATAAAACAAATATTGAGTAATTGTAATTAAATATAACAAATATTGAATAATTGAAATGAAAATATAACAAATATTGAATAATTAAAGTAAAATATAACAAATATTGAATAATTTAAATGAAAATATAACAAATATTGAATAATTGAAAGGAAAATAAAACAAATATTGTGTAATTGAAATAATTAATATATAACAAATATTGAATAATTGAAAGGAAAATAAAACAAATATTGAATAATTGAAAGGAAAATAAAACAAATATTGAATAATTAAAATTAAAATATAACAAATATTGAATAATTGAAATGAAAATATAAACAATATTGAATAATTGTAATTAAAAACATAAATAAATAAAAAATAAAAAACAAAAGTAAAAATAAATACATATGAATAAACATAAATAAACATAAATAATTTTATTTTCAATTATTTATTCACAAGATGGAGCTGAACATGTATTTATGTATGTATTATACTTATACTACTACTACTAATAAACTAAATACTTATTAGAAAAAATATAGAATAATTGCAAATAAAATATAACAAATATTGAATAATTGAAATGAAAATATATCAAATATTAAATACTTGAAATGAAAATATAACAAATATTGAATTATTGTAATTAAAATATAACAAATATTAAATACTTGAAATGAAAATATAACAAATATTGAATAATTGAAAGGAAAATATAAAAAATATTGAACAATTAAAATAAAAAATACAACAAATATTGTATAATTAAAGTAAAAATATAACAAATATTGAATAATTGAAATAAAAATATAACAAATATTGAATAATTAAAGTAAAAATATAACAAATATTGAATAATTGAAATAAAAATATAACAAATATTGAATAATTAAAGTAAAATATAACAAATATTGAATAATTGAAAGGAAAATAAAACAAATATTGAGTAATTGTAATTAAATATAACAAATATTGAATAATTGAAATGAAAATATAACAAATATTGAATAATTAAAGTAAAATATAACAAATATTGAATAATTTAAATGAAAATATAACAAATATTGAATAATTGAAAGGAAAATAAAACAAATATTGAATAATTTAAAGGAAAATAAAACAAATATTGAATAATTGAAATGAAAATATAACAGATATTGAATAATTAAAATAAAAATATAAGAAATATTGAATAATTGAAATAAAAATATAACAAATATTGAATAATTAAAATAAAAATATAACAAATATTGAATAATTGAAATAAAAATATAACAAATATTGAATAATTGAAAGGAAAATAAAACAAATATTGAATAATTGAAATGAAAATATAACAAATATTGAATAATTAAAATAAAAATATAACAAATATTGAATAATTGAAATAAAAATATAACAAATATTGAATAATTGAAAGGAAAATAAAACAAATATTGTGTAATTGAAATAATTAATATATAACAAATATTGAATAATTGTATTAAAAATATAACAAATATTGAATAATTGAAAGGAAAATTAAACAAATATTGAATAATTGAAATAATTAATATATAACAAATATTGAATAATTGTATTAAAAATATAACAAATATTGAATAATTGAAAGGAAAATAAAACAAATATTGAATAATTGAAATAAAAATATAACAAATATTGAATAATTAAAATAAAAATACAACAAATATTGAATAATTGAAATGAAAATATAACAAATATTGAATAATTAAAGTAAAATATAACAAATATTGAATAATTGAAATGAAAATATAACAAATATTGAATAATTAAAATAAAAATACAACAAATATTGAATAATTGAAATAAAAATATAACAAATATTGAATAATTAAAGTAAAATATAACAAATATTGAATAATTGAAAGGAAAATAAAACAAATATTGAGTAATTGTAATTAAATATAACAAATATTGAATAATTGAAATGAAAATATAACAAATATTGAATAATTAAAGTAAAATATAACAAATATTGAATAATTTAAATGAAAATATAACAAATATTGAATAATTGAAAGGAAAATAAAACAAATATTGAATAATTTAAAGGAAAATAAAACAAATATTGAATAATTGAAATGAAAATATAACAGATATTGAATAATTAAAATAAAAATATAAGAAATATTGAATAATTGAAATAAAAATATAACAAATATTGAATAATTAAAATAAAAATATAACAAATATTGAATAATTGAAATAAAAATATAACAAATATTGAATAATTGAAAGGAAAATAAAACAAATATTGAATAATTGAAATGAAAATATAACAAATATTGAATAATTAAAATAAAAATATAACAAATATTGAATAATTGAAATAAAAATATAACAAATATTGAATAATTGAAAGGAAAATAAAACAAATATTGTGTAATTGAAATAATTAATATATAACAAATATTGAATAATTGTATTAAAAATATAACAAATATTGAATAATTGAAAGGAAAATTAAACAAATATTGAATAATTGAAATAATTAATATATAACAAATATTGAATAATTGTATTAAAAATATAACAAATATTGAATAATTGAAAGGAAAATAAAACAAATATTGAATAATTGAAATAAAAATATAACAAATATTGAATAATTAAAATAAAAATACAACAAATATTGAATAATTGAAATGAAAATATAACAAATATTGAATAATTAAAGTAAAATATAACAAATATTGAATAATTGAAATGAAAATATAACAAATATTGAATAATTAAAATAAAAATACAACAAATATTGAATAATTGAAATAAAAATATAACAAATATTGAATAATTAAAGTAAAATATAACAAATATTGAATAATTGAAAGGAAAATAAAACAAATATTGAGTAATTGTAATTAAATATAACAAATATTGAATAATTGAAATAAAAATATAACAAATATTGAATAATTAAAATAAAAATACAACAAATATTGAATAATTGAAAGGAAAATTAAACAAATATTGAATAATTGAAATAATTAATATATAACAAATATTGAATAATTGTATTAAAAATATAACAAATATTGAATAATTGAAAGGAAAATAAAACAAATATTGAATAATTGAAATAATTAATATATAACAAATATTGAATAATTGTATTAAAAATATAACAAATATTGAATAATTGAAAGGAAAATAAAACAAATATTGAATAATTGAAATAAAAATATAACAAATATTGAATAATTAAAATAAAAATACAACAAATATTGAATAATTGAAATGAAAATATAACAAATATTGAATAATTAAAGTAAAATATAACAAATATTGAATAATTGAAATGAAAATATAACAAATATTGAATAATTAAAATAAAAATACAACAAATATTGAATAATTGAAATAAAAATATAACAAATATTGAATAATTAAAGTAAAATATAACAAATATTGAATAATTGAAAGGAAAATAAAACAAATATTGAGTAATTGTAATTAAATATAACAAATATTGAATAATTGAAATGAAAATATAACAAATATTGAATAATTAAAGTAAAATATAACAAATATTGAATAATTTAAATGAAAATATAACAAATATTGAATAATTGAAAGGAAAATAAAACAAATATTGAATAATTTAAAGGAAAATAAAACAAATATTGAATAATTGAAATGAAAATATAACAGATATTGAATAATTAAAATAAAAATATAAGAAATATTGAATAATTGAAATAAAAATATAACAAATATTGAATAATTAAAATAAAAATATAACAAATATTGAATAATTGAAATAAAAATATAACAAATATTGAATAATTGAAAGGAAAATAAAACAAATATTGAATAATTGAAATGAAAATATAACAAATATTGAATAATTAAAATAAAAATATAACAAATATTGAATAATTGAAATAAAAATATAACAAATATTGAATAATTGAAAGGAAAATAAAACAAATATTGTGTAATTGAAATAATTAATATATAACAAATATTGAATAATTGTATTAAAAATATAACAAATATTGAATAATTGAAAGGAAAATTAAACAAATATTGAATAATTGAAATAATTAATATATAACAAATATTGAATAATTGTATTAAAAATATAACAAATATTGAATAATTGAAAGGAAAATAAAACAAATATTGAATAATTGAAATAAAAATATAACAAATATTGAATAATTAAAATAAAAATATAACAAATATTGAATAATTGAAATAAAAATATAACAAATATTGAATAATTAAAATAAAAATATAACAAATATTGAATAATTGAAAGGAAAATAAAACAAATATTGAATAATTTAAATGAAAATATAACAAATATTGAATAATTGAAAGGAAAATAAAACAAATATTGTGTAATTGAAATAATTAATATATAACAAATATTGAATAATTGTATTAGAAATATAACAAATATTGAATAATTGAAAGGAAAATAAAACAAATATTGAATAATTGAAATAATTAATATATAACAAATATTGAATAATTGTATTAAAAATATAACAAATATTGAATAATTGAAAGGAAAATAAAACAAATATTGAATAATTGAAATAAAAAATATAACAAATATTGAATAATTGAAATAAAAATATAACAAATATTGAATAATTAAAATAAAAATATAAAAAAAATTGAATAATTGAAAGGAAAATAAAACAAATATTGAATAATTGAAAGGAAAATAAAACAAATATTGAATAATTGAAATGAAAATATAACAAATATTGAATAATTGTAATTAAAATATAACAAATATTGAATAATTGAAATAAAAATATAACAAATATTGAATAATTAAAGTAAAAATAGAACAAATATTGAATAATTTAAATTAAAATATAACAAATATTGAATAATTGAAAGGAAAATAAAACAAATATTGAGTAATTGTAATTGAAATATAACAAATATTGAATAATTAAAATAAAAATACAACAAATATTGAATAATTGAAATGAAAATAGAACAAATATTGAATAATTAAAGTAAAATATAACAAATATTGAATAATTGAAAGGAAAATAAAACAAATATTGAGTAATTGTAATTAAATATAACAAATATTGAATAATTGAAATGAAAACATAACAAATATTGAATAATTAAAGTAAAATATAACAAATATTGAATAATTGAAAGGAAAATATAACAAATATTGAGTAATTGTAATGGAAATATAACAAATATTGAATAATTAAAATAAAAATACAACAAATATTGAATAATTGAAATGAAAATAGAACAAATATTGAATAATTAAAGTAAAATATAACAAATATTGAATAATTGAAAGGAAAATAAAACAAATATTGAGTAATTGTAATTAAATATAACAAATATTGAATAATTGAAATGAAAATATAACAAATATTGAATAATTAAAGTAAAATATAACAAATATTGAATAATTTAAATGAAAATATAACAAATATTGAATAATTGAAAGGAAAATAAAGCAAATATTGTGTAATTGAAATAATTAATATATAACAAATATTGAATAATTGTATTAAAAATATAACAAATATTGAATAATTGAAAGGAAAATAAAACAAATATTGAATAATTGAAATAATTAATATATAACAAATATTGAATAATTGTATTAAAAATATAACAAATATTGAATAATTGAAAGGAAAATAAAACAAATATTGAATAATTGAAATAAAAATATAACAAATATTGAATAATTAAAATAAAAATATAACAAATATTGAATAATTGAAATAGAAATATAACAAATATTGAATAATTAAAATAAAAATACAACAAATATTGAATAATTGAAAGGAAAATAAAACAAATATTGAATAATTGAAAGGAAAATAAAACAAATATTGAATAATTGAAATGAAAATATAATAAATATTGAATAATTAAAGTAAAATATAACAAATATTGAATAATTTAAATGAAAATGTAACAAATATTGAATAATTGTATTAAAAATATAACAAATATTGAATAATTGAAAGGAAAATAAAACAAATATTGAATAATGGAAATAAAAATATAACAAATATTGAATAATTAAAATAAAAATATAACAAATATTGAATAATTGAAATAATTAATATATAACAAATATTGAATAATTGTATTAAAAATATAACAAATATTGAATAATTGAAAGGAAAATAAAACAAATATTGAATAATGGAAATAAAAATATAACAAATATTGAATAATTAAAATAAAAATATAACAAATATTGAATAATTGAAATAAAAATATAACAAATATTGAATAATTAAAATAAAAATATAACAAATATTGAATAATTGAAAGGAAAATAAAACAAATATTGAATAATTTAAAGGAAAATAAAACAAATATTGAATGATTGAAATGAAAATATAACAAATATTGAATAATTAAAATAAAAATATAACAAATATTGAATAATTGAAATAAAAATATAACAAATATTGAATAATTAAAATAAAAATATAACAAATATTGAATAATTGAAAGGAAAATAAAAAAAATATTGAATAATTGAAAGGAAAATAAAACAAATATTGAATAATTGAAATAAAAATATAACAAATATTGAATAATTAAAATAAAAATATAACAAATATTGAATAATTGAAATAAAAATATAACAAATATTGAATAATTAAAATAAAAATATAACAAATATTGAATAATTGAAAGGAAAATAAAACAAATATTGTGTAATTGAAATAATTAATATATAACAAATATTGAATAATTGTATTAAAAATATAACAAATATTGAATAATTGAAAGGAAAATAAAACAAATATTGAATAATTGAAATAATTAATATATAACAAATATTGAATAATTGTATTAAAAATATAACAAATATTGAATAATTGAAAGGAAAATAAAACAAATATTGAATAATTGAAATAAAAATATAACAAATATTGAATAATTGTAATTAAAATGTAACAAATATTGAATAACTGAAATGATAATATAACAAATATTGAATAATTAAAATAAAAAATATAACAAATATTGAATAATTGAAATAAAAATATAACAAATATTGAATAATTAAAATAAAAATATTAAAAAAAATTGAATAATTGAAAGGAAAATAAAACAAATGTTGAATAATTGAAAGGAAAATAAAACAAATATTGAATAATTGAAATGAAAATATAACAAATATTGAATAATTGTAATTAAAATATAACAAATATTGAATAATTGAAATAAAAATATAACAAATATTGAATAATTGTAATTAAAATATAACAAATATTGAATAATTGAAATGAAAATGTAACAAATATTGAATAATTAAAATAAAAATATAACAAATATTGAATAATTGTAATAAAAATATAACAAATATTGAATAATTAAAATAAAAAATATTAAAAATATTGAATAATTGTAATAAAAATATAACAAGTATTGAATTATTAAAATAAAAACATAACAAATATTGAATAATTGAAACAAAAATAAAACAAATATTGAATAATTGAAATGAAAATATAACAAATATTGAATAATTGTAATTAAAATGTAACAAATATTGAATAATTGAAAGGAAAATAAAACAAATATTGTGTAATTGAAATAATAAATATAACAAATATTGAATAATTGAAATAAAAATATAACAAATATTGAATAATTGAAATGATAATATAACAAATATTGAATAATTGAAAGGAAAATAAAACGAATATTGAATAATTGAAAGGAAAATAAAACAAATATTGTGTAATTGAAATAATAAATATAACAAATATTGAATAATTGTAATTACAATATAACAAATATTGAATAATTGAAATGAAAATGTAACAAATATTGAATAATTAAAATAAAAATATAACAAATATTGAATAATTGTAATAAAAATATAACAAATATTGAATAATTAAAATAAAAAATATTACAAATATTGAATAATTAAAATAAAAAGTATAACAAACATTAAATATTAAATAAATTCAATCACACAATATTCTGATGACATTGATTTACTTCCTGCACTGCAGTGTTTTTATTTGCCACTGATTTAACAAACTTAGCAAACTTTTCTCTGATGTTTCCTGACTCAGCAGAAGTTGATTTTGAAGAGAATAAACAACAACAAAGGTAAAGATGTTACAAACACACACTGAAGAACTGCTTTATTCTCCTTATCAAGCGTCGACACTGGATTCTCTGGAACATCTTCGTTCTCAAGAGTTTCTGCTCGTGAACGAAACCTTTTCTGCTGTTGACTCTCGAAACGAGTTCAACTTCCTGTCAAAGGTTTTCAAAATAACACAACACGTGACAAAATAAAAGCCTTTAAAATCCTTGCATTTACAAGAGTAGAAATGTTACGATGAGAGACTTTTAGAAACGTTCTCATGTCGAATCCATCATCATTGAAGCAGGTGTGATGCCATCAGAGAAGATTGAGAAGATGTTTCACCTTGTTTTCTTGAGAACATCCTTGAAAAAAGACATGATTGAGAAACAGAACCAGACTGAGGAGCAGAAAGAAGGAAAAAGAACAATATGTGACGTCAACTCATCGACTTCATCTCTACACAAAGACAACTGGAGTCTTTTACTGGAGGTCAAAGGTTACACTTTATTGACACTGAAGAGCAAACAAGAGTCACAATGATTACAAAGAAAGATTCATCCAAACACTCGTGGATCATGTTGACGCTCAGAGAGTCTCTGGCTGAACATCTGCTGGAGACACTTCCAACATCTGCACTTCCTCCACAGGTGCTGGGAGCTGCTCTCTGCTCCTCTGGACCACAACAACAACAACAACAACAACACACATCATGAAGATCACGACACTGAGCATCACAGACCGCACTAGATGGTGATCAACCTCTGGCTCTCCGAACACTACAAGGGTCTTAGATGTGAACACACAACGATCGTCTTTCCAAACCTCACACCAGAACTCTCCTCTGTGTTGCAGAGAGATGTTCGTGATCACCAGGCTTGTGTCGGAGAGAAAGATTCTGTCTTCTTGTTCTTCATATACTTGTGATGTTCTTCCTTCAGTTCTGTTTGTCTTCATGAACCAGTGGATCTCATCAGTCTGTTTCCAGTCACATCGTAGAGTCTCGTTCTCTCCTCCAGTGAAGAACACCTCAGCAGGCGGGTCAGACTCAGGACACACAGTCAGGTAGTAATAATCATACTGACCACTGCGATCACAGGTGTATTCACCTGTGTGGTTCAAGGTCAGTGATGGAAACATCAGAGTGTAGTTGTTAATCACTTCATGTTTCATCACTGATCTAATGATCCACACATGTGGTTTGTTTCCAGTGACGTCAGAGCAGTTCAGCTCCAGACTCTCTCCCACTGACCTGAGAATGTAATTATATTGTATATAAACATGAAACTCCTTCAGTCGTTCACAGCTCTGATGGTTCTTCTGCAGACAGGAATAAGAGAAGTCACCAGAACTTACACCGATCGTTATCAGAAGAGAAGTTTTGTTCTTCACTTGCTGTAGTTTGTTCATTGAAGATGTTTCATCATCAATTAAAGTTAATTCATAATTTCTTGTTCTGCGGTTTAATTGATATAAAGCCCACTGAACACTCTGGTTTGGTCCCACACCGTCACAGTCCAGCTCCAGTGTCTGTCCAACATAAGGTCTCAATTCCTGACGTCTCATCTTTCGTTTGTCACAAACCAGGAGAGTGAAGTTCTTCTCGTGCGTCACGTTGTTCTGGTTCCAGCACAGTTCTTGGTACTGACCCGAGTCTGAAGCCTTCAGAGGGTCTGTTATATAAGAAGCTTCGCTCTGCAGACTGGAGTCCTCACTCATGGTGACCTGGAGAACGTTCAACACATCAGTTCGGACACGATCGAAGTCACACTCACTTGTACTCACATGATGTGAAGAGTTCCACAGAAGTTCCTTCTCCTCACCGATCCATCTGGAGATCAAACAGACGCCATCAGCTGGTTTGTTCAGGAAGAAGCGATGACGGTTTCCTTCTCTCTTGAGGATCTCAGCGAGGATGTTGTTGGAGAAGAAGGTCAGCAGCAGCAGCATCAGTGCAGCCATGTCTGCGTCTGTGAGTGAGAGTCGCCTCTGCAGCGACTTCATGGTGTCAATCTCTTCACCATCAGCAGCTTCTCGCCTACGATTGGTGGAACCAGACGATAACAGGATGTTCTACGTCTACTTCCTGTTTCATCAGATGTGAAGCAACAACGTGTGTGAACTCACATGATCGACACTATTTTAATGCAATAAAAACATTATTATTGCTTTTTTTTAATAATAATTGGAATTAAAATATGACAAATATTCAATAATTAAAATTAAAATAAAACACATATTGAATAATTGAAATATAACAAATATTGAATAATTAAAATTAAAATATAACAAAAATTAAATCATTAAAATGGGCTTCCGGTATGACGCAGAGCTGAACAGACGCAGATCGACCTGCTCCGCTACCGAACTAATTGAATCCTTGTTTACACGAGCGAAAAAAAAATCCTCTATTTCGTCAGAAGAACATTCAAGAATGTCTCAACCACAAAAGAAACCCAACCAGGACCGGAAACGACAAATGCTAGCTAACCCCGCCGACGATGCTAATGCTAGCGCTAGCTCAGACTTGGAGCTAAATGCGCCGGAGATAAACACTGACGGAGCAGCGGAAAAAACGGCGATTCTGGCGGCGATTAAGGACGTGAAAACGGCGTTTTCGTCCAGGTTTGACGAAGTTATGTCCGCTTTTGAAAGTTTACGTCGGGACGTCAATGACTGTTCGGGTTACGGAGGCGGAAACTAGAATCTCGTCAGTGGAGGACGACGTGTCGTCCCTTCAAACGAAGGTGAAAGTTCTCGAGAAGAAAAACAAAGGACTTGAAGAACAATTGCTCGACCTGGAGACCAGATGGAGGCGCAACAACGTAAGACTTGTGAATCTTCCGGAGGGAGCTGAGGGTGCAGACGCCTGTGTTTTCTTGGAGAACTGGCTGCCGGAGGCGCTGGAGTTGCTCCCGGGAGGTTTGAACTTGGAGAGAGAGCACAGACTCGGACCCAAATCTTCCTCCAGATCCACCTGCCGAACGCTCATAATGAGGTTTCTAAGCAGCCGAGACGGGGAACTGGTGATGCGAGCTGTCAAGTCGAGAGGAGAAGTGAAGTACGAGAACCAGGCGGTGAGGTTCTACCAGGATGTACCTGCAGGTCCACAAGAAGCAGAAGGACTTCGACGAGGAAACTCTTCGAGCTATGGGTCTACGGTATGGCATCATCCCCCCTGCCCGGCTGATCGTGACACATAAGGAACGTTCTCATATCTTCAATAACCACGTCGAGGCCGAGGACTTCATCAAGAAGATCAAGGCTGAAGAAGGTCTTAACTGAACTGAAGCTCTTCATCTGATCTAAGGTGAAATCTTCTCCTTCTTCCAAGGTTCATTTTCAATTGTTATAAGTCACAAGTTTCACATTTCTATGCAAATTGTTATTATCATATTGCAATTAATATTCTATATTATAGACTTTATAATCATAACTTTACTAATATATCTGCTTTGATGTTGTTGGGTTTTTGAATTCCTTTTGGACTATTTTTGAGAACACAAGTGAGGTCATCAAAGTTGGGTTAATATCACACTGTTGTATGTGTAAAAATAATAACAATTTATTTTACTTTATATCTGGTTCTGTTTCAAATCTGTTAATCGCTTCAAGAGGGTTGTAAAGGGAGGAACTGAAATATTTTATGAGGAAAGAGGAGGACGGATGTGTATATATAGGTATGTAAATATATATATATATATGTACATATGTATACATCCTTTTTTTTCAAATATGGTAGCATCAGAGTATAGGGTTGATACTGCAGTTAGTTTTATTCGTAGTTTAACTGTTAGAAGCAACCTGGAAGCTTGTTAAGTGGGGGGGATTCAGAACAATTGTTCTGGATAAGGGGTCAGGTGGTGGTTTATCTGTTTGTATATGTTAATATTTGTCCTGTTTTGTTTTTGTTTTACTTTTCTTCTTTCTTTCTTTTATGTCTTTCGTGAGGGAATTGAGGAATATAAAAACACATGTATAAAACATGTCCAGTGAGGTAAAGGTTGAAATGACAACAGGGTTACGAACTCTTAAAAAAGTAAAACAGGTCATGAATAGGATCCAATCTTTAGAATCCAATATAGTATTTCTTCAAGAGACTCATTTGGTGGCTGGTGAGGAAATCAGAATTAAGAGGAGATGGAGAGGAAGTTATATCAGATAAAACCATTGACTTATTATTATTAACCGAAACTTGGCTGTCTATAGATGATTACGTATCTTTAAATGAATCAACACCAGCCACACTAACTTTAATGCCCCTCGACGCTCTGGTCGAGGAGGTGGAGTCGCAGCATCAACTCATGTCTGTCAACCTTTACTAGACCACAATGTGATTTCAACTCTTTTGAAAGTATTATACTTAGCGTATCTAATACAACCTTGAGATCAGTCACTTCTCTTTGTTGGAGTCTATCGTCCTCCTGGACCTTATTCTGAATTTTTGTCTGAGTTCTTGACCAGCCTGGTGCTTAAATCAGATAAAGTGATTATTGTTGGTGACTTTAACATCCATGTTGATATAATAATAATAATAATAATAATAATAATAATATGGTCCATGATAGCTTAGCTAACAGGTTTAACTCTATCCTGGAGTCATTTCTCTCAGTATGTTCATGAACGACTCACTGCTTTAAGCTCACATTAGATCTTGTCCTAACATACGGACTTGAAATTAAAAATGTTATTGTCTCTCCTCAAAATTCAGTTCTTTCCGACCATCAATTAATAACCTTTGACTTCATTTTAAATGAGCCAAGTCTACAGAGCAGGATCTCAAAAGATGTCTGTCTGAAAGTGTTGTTACCAAGTTTATGAAATAATTCCCTCAGTGTCAGTAAAACGCCTCAGTGAGTCAAGAAACTCTACCATAGTCACCCCGACATTGATAACTTTGTGGGCAGTTTTACAGACTCGTTGCACAATACGCTTGACTTCATCGCACCACTAACTCAAAAGACTGTTAACAGAAGTAGTCTTGCTCCCTGGTTTACTCAGTAACACGTCAATTAAAACAGGTTTCTAGACGACTAAAAACCCACTCTCGATCCAGAGGTCCTCACTAGCTACAGGCCTATCTCTAATCTAGTATTCATTTCAAAACTTCTGTAGAAAGTAGTAACAAGTCAGCTCTGTGATTATCTCCAGGACAATGATCAATTTGAGGTGTTTCAGTCTGGTTTTAGGGAACACCACAGCACAGAGACCGCCCTGGTAAAAGTAAGTAACGACCTACTGATGGCCTCTGATCAGGGCCATGTTTCAGTTCCTGTTCTTCTAGATCTCAGTGCATTTGACACTGTCGACACCAAATCCTTCTACAGAGGCTAGAAAACCATTTAGGCATTCGTGGAACTGCTCTTAACTGGTTTAAATCTTACCTGTCGGATAGAACGCACTATGAACATGTCAACCACCTCTCATCGACACACACTAAGGTCAGCTATGGTGTCCCACAAGGTTCTGTTCTTGGTCCAATACTATTCACAATCTATATGCTCCCACTAGACTTGATTAGAAGACACTCTAT
Source organism: Callionymus lyra (assembly GCF_982586985.1). Taxonomy (NCBI): domain Eukaryota; kingdom Metazoa; phylum Chordata; class Actinopteri; order Syngnathiformes; family Callionymidae; genus Callionymus; species Callionymus lyra. Next base: position 1,125,371 of record NC_141829.1, read on the forward strand.
AAACTTTCACTGTTATGCTGATGACACCCAACTTTACTTGTCCATGAAGCCAGATGAAAGAATTCAGCTACACAATTACAGTCCTGTATCACAGATATCAAGTCATGGATGACCAAGAACTTCCTCCTACTGAACTCGGAAAAGACTGAGGTTTTACTAGTTGGTCGGCAACATCTCAGACAATTATTAACTAATGATCTAGCTTTACAAAATGGACTTGCTCCTGCTACTAGCACCACTGTAAAGAATCTGGGTGTATGCTTTGACGAGGACTTATCATTTAACTCACACATAAAACAAATCTCACGGACTGCTTATTTCCACCTTCGTAACATTTCAAAAATTAGGCATTTCCTTCCTTTAGATGCTGCTGAGAAGCTCATCCATGCTTTTGTTACCTCCAGGCTGGACTATTGTAAGTCTCTTCTGTCAGGATGTTCTAAAAAGTCTCTCAGAATCTTCAGCTCATTCATCTGCAGCTCGTGTCCTGACTAAGACTAAGAGACACGAACACACCTGTACTGTCTTCACTACATTGGCTTCCTGTAGAATTTAGAATACAATTAAAAATCCTTCTCCTAACCTATAAAGCCTTACATGGTCTAGCACCAACATACATTAAAGATTTAATCCAAACTTACCAACCCTCAAGGACCTTACGATCCCTAAACTCTGATCTACTAGTTATACCACAAATCTCTAAATGTAGATTCGGAGCCAGGGCCTTCAGTTTTCAAGCCCCTCTACTGTGGAACAAACTACCGGCTTCAGTCCGGAGGGCAGACACCCTCTCTATGTTTAAAAATAATCTTAAAACCTTACTTTTCGATAAAGCCTATAATTAACTTGACTGTTTATCTCTAGCTGTCATAACTAACAAAACTGTTTATCTTTAGCTGCTATAACTAACTTAAATGTTTATCTTAGCTGCTATAGGCTGAGAATGCTGGAGGAGTTTTAGTTTTAGTTTTAGACACCGAGCTCTGTATATCCTTCTTTTCTCGCCGGGGCCGTTCTGGCTTGGCCGGTTCGGGTGTGGGGGTCCGGTGGGTGGGGCCTGTGGGTGCCTTGGGCCTGGTGGTGGTCACCGCTGGTGCCGCGATGGCCCCGTGCGCCGGCGGGGGGGTGGCCCGCTCCCGGGGGGTTTTTGATGGTGCGTGGGGGCGGGTGCTGGCGGGGGTGGCTGGGGTGGTGGATGGGGGGTTGCGCTGGGGGCGGTGCTGGGGCTGGGGGGTTGCTGGTCCCACCGACCCCGTCGGCGGGTGAGCCGTCGGGGGTGGGGCTGGGGCTGGCCGGGTGTTCTGGATGACCTTCCGGCCCCGATGGCTTCGCCTGGTCTGTGGTGGGGGGCCTGTCTTGGGGTGGGTGTCTGCTGCAGCGGTGGCTGTGGTCCTCTACCCGCCCTGTGTGGCATGTGCCGTGGTCGGGGGGTTTGTCGCCCTTGGTCCTGGGGGTTCGTGGCCGGGCTGGTCGGTCTTTCGGGGGCTTCCCGGGTGGGGGGGGGCCGCATTGGGGGGACGGCGGAGGCATTGGGCGGACCCATGTTACCGTAGTGACCATGTACCGCCCATGCAAGTGCTGCTGTCCCCCTGGGTGGTGCATGGTGGGTGGGGGCGGTGGCTGGGGGTCAGTACGTGTGATGGGCGGGGCCTCGGCACCTTAGAGACCGTGGACTGCCCATCGAATACTGCTGGCCCCCCAAACTTCCCTCATGGGGAGGTGGGCTGCGGCTGTTGGGGACGGTCTACAGTTCAAAGACTGGGGGCCGTTCCCGGACGGCTGCGGCCCCATTGCCCCCGCCCTGCCCGCACAACCGTGGCCCCCCTGTGACCCGGGGGACCTGGGCCGGTGCCTGGCCATTGCTCCCCCGGGCTCATGCGGTGGCACTCAACCCGGCTACTGGCCGTGTCCGCAGGGTATTGGGGGGAGTTCCGCCGCCGCTGCTGTGGTGGGTCCCCATCTCCTTGACTCGGTCCCCTGCTATGGACTTGTTGGCGGCCTGATGGTCTGGGGGTCCTCCGTCGCCCGGCCTGGCCCCGGGGCCCTATCCCCTGACTGGTTCTTCTGGCTGCCCCTCTGCCCCGGTGCCTGCGCCTGGTGCCTCCCCCTCTCTGCTTCCTCGGTCGTCCTCGCCTGTGCTCGCCCTCTCGCGCCCCCGGTGGTGGTCCGCCTTCTCGCTGGTGTTTGGGGTCGGCTCTGGTGGTTATCTCGCCTGCCGGGTCCTGGTCTCCCGCGGGTTCCTGCCGCGGCTTGGGCCCCTGTGTCTGGATCTGCTGTGCTAGGTATGTGCCCTCTGGCCTGGCTATGTCAACCCCCCCCCCCCTCTATATATCTTCACCCGTCACCGGAGTCTGTATACCTGTGTATTGTCTACATTTGTCCCAAACCCACACCTTTTTATTTCTCTCCCGGAGCCCCAGGGATCCACCTCCAGAGCTGCTGCTGATCCAGGGATCCACCTCCAGAGCTGCTGCTGATCCAGGGATCCACCTCCAGAGCTGTTGCTGATCCAGGGATCCACCTCCAGAGCTGTTGCTGATCCAGGGATCCACCTCCAGAGCTGTTGCTGATCCAGGGATCCACCTCCAGAGCTGCTGTTGATCCAGGATCTTCACCACGTCATCAGATCCCGAGTTCTCTCCAGCACCCCCATGGACTCTCCTACACTCTCATCTTTTCTCTCACTATATCCTCCCTCACTCCTCTCCTTATCCATCTGTCTACCCCCCCATCCTTCCTCCCAGCCGGTCAAAGCGGCAGGCCGTCAACAATGAGTCTGGTTCCGCTCCAGGTTTCTGCTTCTAAAAGGAAGTTTTTCCTCGCCATTGCTCACTGTACAGTGTTTTGTTTCTTGCTCTTTGTTGAATTGCTGGATCTATTTTTCCTTAATCAACTGTAGTCTTATTTCAACTGTATAGTGTCTTGAGATAACTTTGTTATGATAAGACACTTGAAATAAAATTGAATTGAATTGAATTGAAGTGTCTTCTCTACAGCATTTAACACACAAGCGCGTGATGTCATCACTTTAGTCCACAAATCGATACCTTTACGGGTCAATAAGATTATAAAAGATAAGTTGGGGAGGTACCTTATTATTCACGGGAATCTAATCAACGAATCTATTGTTTTGTTAAATATCTATGCACCAAATTCAGATGACCCAAATTTTTTTCAAAATATATTTTTGATTTTGGCCACTTTCCCAGGTACATATCTAGCAGGGGGAGATTTCAATTGTACTTTGGACACAAGAAAGGATGGAAGCTCCGGTGTTGACCAGTCTCTTGCTAAAAGCAGAGGAACTATACACAATTTTATGAAAGAGTTAAACCTGGTCGACATCTGGAGGGAAAGAAACCCTGATCTTCAGAAGTTCTCATGTTTTTCTGGTGTCAATAAGTCTTACTAAAGAATAGATTTTTTTCTAATTTCGGCCCAATTAAGACATGGAATCAAAGAATGCATTTATGATCCAATCCTCATTTCAGATCAGGCACCACTCTGTAATATTTCACGATTCAAAACTAGTAAAAGGTCCTAGGATTTGGCGCTTTAAGCAGAAGTGGTTGCTGACCCTGGTTTTGTGTCCTTTTTAGATGAACAAATTGACTTCTACTTTGAAACAAATACAACACAAACCTCGGCAAGCATAAGATGGGACGCCTTCAAGGCTGTTATACGAGGTCAAATAATCAACATCACAAGTTCAAAAGCAAGGGCAACTTTTCAAAAGATGAAGAATTTACAGGTTCAAATAAAGGAAGCAGAAAATGATTTCTACAGAACTAAGAATTCTCAAACCCACCAAAATCTCCTCCTTCTCAGAGCACAATTCAACGAAATGTCTGCATCAAAAGCTGCGACCAGTCTATTACGGCTTAAGCAGTCATTTTATGACCAAGGTGAAAAACCTAGTAAAATACTGGCATGGCGACTGAAGCAGCTGGAGGGTGAGCGAACCATGACTGTAATGCAAAATGACAAAAGAGAAACTGTTGTTGATCCTACAGAGATAAATGATTCCTTTAGAAAATATTATGATAGACTAAACAAGTCAGAAATTACTGATCAAAATTTTGAATCAAATACTTTTTTGGATATGTTGGAAATACCTATAATACCTGAACAGTTCAGACTTGACTTGGACAAAGATATCACCGAGGAAGAGTTGAGTGGTGCAATTGATAGCATTAAAACATGAAAAACCCCTGGGCCTGATGGTCTACCAATGGAAGTCTATAAAAGATTTAAAAATAAATGACTCTCTCCTCTTTTGGAAATGTTTAAAGAATCCCTTAATAGTACTACTTTACCACCATCATTGAGAGGAGCATTGATCACTCTCATCCCCAAAGCAGGTAAACCTAACAACCGTTGTGAAAACTGGAGACCCATAAGTTTGTTGAATGTAGATCTAAAAATACTGAGCAAAATTCTAGCGAGAAGAATAGAAAATATTATACCAGTTATAGTCAATAGTGATCAGAATGGCTTTATTCGTTGCAGACAAGGATTCCATAATGTCCGAAGGATCCTTAACATCCTGTATGACCAAAAAGAGGCCCCAGACTCTGCCCTCCTGTGGGTGAGTGATCATATTTGTGCCAGGTTTGGACTCGCTTTGGATTTAAAGATCATTTTTGTAATTGGGTTAGATTGATATATACAGTTATATCTGAGAAACCATAAATATAAACCGAGGATGCAGACAAGGGGATCCTTTGTCCCCTTTGTTGTTTATTCTGCCCATTGAACCCTTAGCCATTGCAGGAAGATCACATGGAAACATCTCTGGAATTACCATAGGAGAGACAGAACATCGCCTAGCATTATATGCTGATGATGTGATTGTTTTCCTCAAAAATATCAACAGCACTATCCCAAATCTAGTGGACTTCATTTGGAAGATTATCAGGTTACAACATAAATAAATCTTAATGTTTCTGAACCAAAAAGAAAGGAGAAATCCATCAAAGATTGTGGAACAATTTAAAAACGTTGACTGCTTCAATTACCTTGGTCTACAAATTGTACCACAGTTAGAAAATACCGTAGAAGTGAATTATAATCTAATAATGCAAGAAATTTCAAACTCTTTAGACAGATTGGAAAACTTACCTCTATCTTTGATAGGGAAAGTAAATACGCTCAAAATGAATATTCTTCCCAAGATGTTGTATTTGTTTCAAAGTACCACTGCCACCACCAAGAAACCTGTTCTCTCAGTTAAAAACTCAATTCATCAAATTTTTATGGAAGAAAAAACGCCCTAGACTGCCTATCGTTATTGTTCTTGCTCTATGATAGAGGAGGCCTTCCATGTCCCAACACACGGTGGCACTATTGGGCAGCCCAGCTGAGAACTATGATGTTCTATTATACAAAAGATAACGTGCCATTGTGGAGGGAAATGGAGGAAAGTTCATTAAAACCAACCTTCCCCATGTTCTTATATTCAGCCAATTCAAGAAGATTAAAAACGCACACAAACAATCCTATAGTAAGAAACATTATTAACGTATGGGTCCAAGTTAAAAATATTTCAAAGAAGGCGACTCACTTTCAATCTTCAGTCCAATATGGGGAAAAGAACAATCCGCCAGGAAAAAGTGAGGGAGGTTTTGGCATTTGGGCTGAAAGGGGTCTACAAACAGTGGGGGGTCTTTATGGCCCAGATGACAAACAACTTCTGTCCTTCAATGACATTGTTTATAAATACAAAATAGCTCGTAGCCACTTCTTTATAAGATCTCTTTATAAGATCTCTTTATAAGATCTCTTTATAAGATCCCAACACAAACAATCATTATCTTTCCCCAAACTAACTGTTGTAGAAGAAATGATGTTAAAGGATGCCCAAGGAAGAGGCTTGATATCAAAATATATGGTGAACTGGTGGCTCAGTCACCAGAATCTTCAACAAGCTTCTTGGAGAGAAGACCTACAGGTATCTGGGATGTGGAACGGGAACGAGCACAAAAGCTCACAAACACACGCCTTAAATGATTGCAATAGAACTGGCTAATGTGTACTTATTTGACAGCAGTCTCACTTCATTCAACAGCACAGTCCCAGATGTTCGTGTCAAGTGTGGACGTGACGAAGACACTGTTTGCTCCAAAATAGAAACATTTTGGAAGGAAGTGCAACTAAGTCTCGAAGGAATGTTGGGAATTCAATTAAATCTGGAACCTAAACTTTTCCTATTAGGTTTGTACGCTGTTGGTCGTCCAATCCTAAAGAAACACAGAATGTTCGTTGATATCACTCTATTGTTGGCCTTGATATCACTCTATTGTTGGCATTGATATCACTCTATTGTTGGCATTGATATCACTCTATTGTTGGCATTGATATCACTCTATTGTTGGCATTGATATCACTCTATTGTTGGCATTGATATCACTCTATTGTTGGCATTGATATCACTCTATTGTTGGCATTGATATCACTCTAATGTTGGCATTGATATCACTCTATTGTTGGCATTGATATCACTCTAATGTTGGCATTGATATCACTCTATTGTTGGCATTGATATCACTCTATTGTTGGCATTGATATCACTCTATTGTTGGCATTGATATCACTCTATTGTTGGCATTGATATCACTCTATTGTTGGCATTGATATCACTCTATTGTTGGCATTGATATCACTCTAATGTTGGCATTGATATCACTCTATTGTTGGCATTGATATCACTCTAATGTTGGCATTGATATCACTCTATTGTTGGCATTGATATCACTCTATTGTTGGCATTGATATCACTCTATTGTTGGCATTGATATCACTCTATTGTTGGCATTGATATCACTCTATTGTTGGCATTGATATCACTCTATTGTTGGCATTGATATCACTCTATTGTTGGCATTGATATCACTCTATTGTTGGCATTGATATCACTCTATTGTTGGCATTGATATCACTCTATTGTTGGCATTGATATCACTCTATTGTTGGCATTGATATCACTCTATTGTTGGCATTGATATCACTCTATTGTTGGCATTGATATCACTCTATTGTTGGCATTGATATCACTCTATTGTTGGCATTGATATCACTCTATTGTTGGCATTGATATCACTCTATTGTTGGCATTGATATCACTCTATTGTTGGCATTGATATCACTCTATTGTTGGCATTGATATCACTCTATTGTTGGCATTGATATCACTCTATTGTTGGCATTGATATCACTCTATTGTTGGCATTGATATCACTCTATTGTTGGCATTGATATCACTCTATTGTTGGCATTGATATCACTCTATTGTTGGCATTGATATCACTCTATTGTTGGCATTGATATCACTCTATTGTTGGCATTGATATCACTCTATTGTTGGCATTGATATCACTCTATTGTTGGCATTGATATCACTCTATTGTTGGCATTGATATCACTCCATTGTTGGCATTGATATCACTCTATTGTTGGCATTGATATCACTCTAATGTTGGCATTGATATCACTCTATTGTTGGCATTGATATCACTCTATTGTTGGCATTGATATCACTCTATTGTTGGCATTGATATCACTCTAATGTTGGCATTGATATCACTCTATTGTTGGCATTGATATCACTCTATTGTTGGCATTGATATCACTCTATTGTTGGCATTGATATCACTCTATTGTTGGCATTGATATCACTCTATTGTTGGCATTGATATCACTCTATTGTTGGCATTGATATCACTCTATTGTTGGCATTGATATCACTCTATTGTTGGCATTGATATCACTCTATTGTTGGCATTGATATCACTCTATTGTTGGCATTGATATCACTCTATTGTTGGCATTGATATCACTCTAATGTTGGCATTGATATCACTCTATTGTTGGCATTGATATCACTCTATTGTTGGCATTGATATCACTCTATTGTTGGCATTGATATCACTCTATTGTTGGCATTGATATCACTCTATTGTTGGCCAGAAGAGTGATTGCAGAAGCATGGAAGCAGGTGGACGAGCCACATATTGGAAGCTGGTTGTTAGAATAACATCTTCCACTGGACAAAATCACACCATCGAGGGTAAACAGCAATGTTTTGAAGATGTGTGGATTCTGTCGTTTCCTTATCAATGAAGACATTTCTCACATGATACGTACCTGAGCAAGAGGTGTCGTGACCTTGGATAGTTCAGATGGACAGCATCCATTTTCTTTTTTATGTTAATTGGGACAAAAGTTATGGAAACATCATATTCTGGGGCTTGAATCTATTCATGTAAATGTTATTTCAACCTCATTTTATTTTATTTTTGATAGATGTTTTGTTTTTTTTTTGTTAATTTTTTGTTGTGTATTTTAATTTTTTGTTTGTGACTTTATTGTGAACCTGTTTGTGTTTGTATATTGTTGTTTGAAAAGAATAAAAGAAATTGATGGGAAAAAAAATCATTACAATGATAATATAAAAAAAATGTATAATTGAAATTAAACTATAACAAATATTGAATAATTAAAATATAACAAATATTGAATAATTAAAATATAACAAATATTGAATAATTAAAATATAACAAGTATTTAATAATTAAAATATAACAAATATTGAATAATTAAAATATAACAAATATTGAATAATTAAAATTAAAATAAAACAAATATTTAATAATTGAAATTAAACTGTAACAAATATTGAATAATTAAAATGAAAATATAACAAATATTGAATAATTGAAAAAATAACAAATATTGAATCATTAAAATATAACATATAAAAATATTCTTCTGTCTGCGTCTGTGAGTGAGAGTCGCCTCTGCAGCTTCATGATGTCAATCTCTTCACCATCAGCAGCTTCTCGCCTACGATTGGTGGAACCAGACGATAACAGGATGTTCTACGTCTACTTCCTGTTTCATCAGATGTGAAGCAACAACGTGTGTGAACTCACATGATTGACACTATTTTAATGCAATAAAAACATCATTATTCATTCAAGTCACTTTTTCACTTTCATCAGTTCATTTTCTCAAAACCTGTCACTTTTAAAAACATTAACATACATTAAAGTCATAAAACAGCATAAAAGTCCTGTTTTTTAACTTCTTTTCAAAAGTCGTCTCCGAAACAAACCAAAGTGAATCAAGACGAGGGAGAGCAAAAGGTCAAAGGTCAAGTTGACAAAAGTTGACAAAAGTTGTTGTGTTACTGTAGAACCATATGTTACTGCAGAGACAGAACTATGGAGGGTCACCTGTTCAACTGTTCCTCACCTGTTCACCTGTTCACCTGTTCACCTGTTCACCTGTTCACCTGTTCACCTGTTCACCTGTTCA
>NC_141829.1:1142185-1154685 GCF_982586985.1 Callionymus lyra
GACATCGGAGTTCTTTTGTTGGTTTGTTTTTTAAAGGCGACTGCATGAGTGATTTTTCGCAAGACGTGAATTGGAGGATTCAGAAAGGGAAAGTTATGATTCAGAGTCTAATCCTACCCGTCAGTGAGGACCCACCGACTGCAACACACGGCACCGAACAGTCGATATAGACTCAATAACACTTTTATGTTTTTCACCTTAAAGACTCATGTCGCCTGATGCAATGGCTGCGATTATTAAAGAAATGGTCAGCCGGAACAAAAGGATCAGAAGGATGGCTTTGACCTGGACTTAATATATATACCCAAACATCATAGCTATGGTTTCTCTTACCAGCCAGACGACAAAAAGAAAAAAATGTGGCTTTTGCTATTCAGAGTATGAAGAACACAAAATGGCGACCCAAGCTAGCCGAAGGCTCATGAGTGGCAAAGTGAGTGTTCCGAAGTGCATAGTGGAACTTGACGAGTGCTCATCAAGCCTAACCCTAACCCTAACACTAACCCTAACCCTAACCCGTGTGGCAACGGAGGTACGTGTGTGGATGAAGAGAACGGATTTCCCTGTCAATGTCCTGAGGGATTCAAACCACCGTACTGTTACTCCCAGATGGACTAGTGTGGCAGCAGCCCCTGTGTTCATGGGTCATGCAGAGATGCAGGGTGGTGGCTAACTCCAAGGAGAGCTACGAGCTACGCTACTTCCAGGATGAAGAGGAAGAAGAAGAGGATTTCTGGATCCTTGAAGACAGCCACAGGGACGCTCTTAGGGACCCACCGACTGCAACACACGGCACCGAACAGTCGCTATAGACTCAATAACACTTTTTTTTTTTTCACCTTAAAGACTCATGTCGCCTGATGCAATGGCTGCGATTATTAAAGAAATGGTCAGCCGGAACAAAAGGATCAGAAGGATGGCTTTTACCTGGACTTAATATATATACCCAAACATCATAGCTATGGTTTCTCTTACCAGCCAGACAACAAAAAGAAAAAAATGTGGCTTTTGCTATTCGGAGTATGAAGAACACAAAATGGTGACCCAAGCTAGCCGAAGGCTCATGAGTGGCAAAGTGAGTGTTCCCAAGTGCATAGTGGAACTTGACGAGTGCTCATCAAGCCTAACCCTAACCCTAACCCTAACACTAACCCTAACCCTAACACTAACCCTGACCCTAACCCTAACACTAACCCTAACCCTAACCCTAACCCGTGTCGCAACGGAGCTACGTGTGTGGATGAAGAGAACGGATTTCACTGTCAATGTCCTGAGGGATTCAAACCACCGTACTGTTACTCCCAGATGGACTAGTGTGGCAGCAGCCCCTGTGTTCATGGGTCATGCAGAGATGCAGGGTGGTGGCTAACTCCAAGGAGAGCTACGAGCTACGCTACTTCCAGGATGAAGAGGAAGAAGAAGAGGATTTCTGGATCCTTGAAGACAGCCACAGGGACGCTCTTAGGGACCCACCAACTGCAACACACGGCACCGAACAGTCGATATAGACTCAATAACACTTTTTTTTTTTTCACCTTAAAGACTCATGTCGCCTGATGCAATGGCTGCGATTATTAAAGAAATGGTCAGCCGGAACAAAAGGATCAGAAGGATGGCTTTGACCTGGACTTTATATATCTACCCAAACATCATAGCTTTGGTTTCTCTTACCAGCCAGACGACAAAAAGAAAAAAATGTGGCTTTTGCTATTCGGAGTATGAAGAACACAAAATGGCGACCCAAGCTAGCCGAAGGCTCATGAGTGGCAAAGTGAGTGTTCCCAAGTGCATAGTGGAACTTGACGAGTGCTCATCAACCCTAACCCTAACCCTAACACTAACCCTAACCCTAACCCTAACACTAACCCTAACCCTAACCCTAACACTAACCCTAACCCTAACCCTAACCCTAACCCGTGTGGCAACGGAGGCATGTGTGTGGATGAAGAGAACGGATTTCACTGTCAATGTCCTGAGGGATTCAAACCACCATATTGTTACTCCCAGATGGAAGAGTGTGGCAGCAGCCCCTGTGTTCATGGGTCATGCAGAGATGCAGGGTGGTGGCTAACTCCAAGGAGAGCTACGAGCTACGCTACTTCCAGATTAATCAGGATAAAGAGGAAGAAGAAGAGGATTTCTGGATCCTGGAAGACAGCCACAGGGACGCCTGGGTGCACACCCAAGGATTGAAAGAAGGAAAATGCTGGAAATCGGAGAACCCACATGGAGAGAAGTCCAGGACATTGTACAAAAAGCCAAGTCCGCATCTGCCCCAGGACCTAGCGCCATACCCTACAAGGTATACAAGAAATGCCCTAACCTCCTCCACAGGTTATAGAGGCTGATGAGGAGGATATGTTTGAAAGGCGTAATACCACTACTGGAGAACTCCTCAGAAATCAGCCAGTTCCGTACTATCGGACTACCAAGTGTCTAATGCAAAATATTCTTCCCATTCCTTGCAAGGACAATGACAGCGTTTATGGTGAAAAACAAGTACATCGATATGTCGATACAGAAGGGAGGCATAGCAGGCTTCTCCGGATGCTTGGAGCAGACTGGGATCTAATGTTGTGTCGTTCGAAAGAACAAATCTTTTGAGTGAACGTACTGAACCGAATCACTTCATTAAGTGATTCGTTCCTTTCTCAGTTCAGTTGAACTCACTCAGCCGCAATAGTGCCGGTGGTAGGGATTCTATGACTCGCTTAACTATTGATGATTCTATGACTCGCATCCTCGGCATCAGCGAACGACGCAGCTACTCGTGGGGGAGGAGGGGGAGAGGGACTTCGCTACAGAACATTTAGTTTTTAAGGATTTCTTAATTTAATATTTGTTTTTACTTAAACAAGGCCTTTTTAATTTATTGTTGATTGCATTTAAGTTTATCTCAAGATCTTCTCTATTTGCTGAATTTCTCACGAATGTCTACAGTATGTACTGGTCCTTGTCCGTGAACGCACCAGGCTTCCTTTTTTTTTTTTTTGCATTGTCCCTCAAGTGCAGTAAATGTGAACATCGGGTCTGAATCATTAAACCTAGTAACGGATTGTTTGGCTGCGTTCAGGAAGTAGGAGAAATTGCAGTCAGGGCTCCATAAGCCCTGAGTTAGTGATTTGGTGAATGAACGAACTGAACGAATCTTTTGAACAAATCCTTTTAATGAACTGATTCTAGTGATTCAGTACAGTCAAAAGAACTGTCGATCCCATCACTACCGGGATCCTCAGTGATTTGATCCGGGAGGCCAAGGAGAGCAAATGGAACCTACCAGTAATCTGGCTCGACTTGGACATTGCATATGGATCCCCGACAATATCGGTGCAATTATAGCCAGCTATTTTAGGGTATTCAAGTTACGGTTCCAGACTGACAAATACACAACCAGATGGCAGGACCTGGACAAGGGAATAGTGACAGGGTGCACCATCTCCCCAATCTTGTTTGTTATGGGAATGAACCTGCTAATAACAGCTGCAGGTAAGGAATCTAGAGGGCCAATGATGGAGTCTGGAGTCAGCCAACCTCCAATAAGAAGCTTTATGGATGACTTTACCATAACAACGGCAACCCACGTAGAAGCAAGATGGATCCTGAAGGCACTCGACGACATGGCATCGTGCGCTCGAATGAATTTCAAACCAAAAAAGTCGAGGAGCATGGTGATCAAGAATGGCAGAGTTAATTAAGGAGAACCCCATCAAGTGCCTTGGAAAATGGTAGGAAACATCCCTTAACTACAGAACCAATGTTTCCAGGATTGAAAAGCAGGCTGAGGAATGGCTGAAAAGGATTGACGGATCAGGCCTGCCAGCCAAGTTCAAGGCTTGGCTCTTCCAGCTCGGCCTGATACCCAGACTCTTGTGGCTACTGACAATCTACGAAGTGGCAATGACATCAGTAGAAGGAATCGAAAGGCGAGTGAACAGGCAACTGCGGATGTGGTTGGGTGTTTCTCCAAGCTTCACGTCAGTAGGGCTCTACAACAGGTCTGGCCAGTTTCAAATACCCCAGTCTGAGTTGATTCACTATTGCAAAAATTATGTAGACATCCTTAGGAAAGGATGCATGTCCTTCAGGAAAGAATTTTTAGAAGAGACACAAGTTGATCCTTTCACTTGTATTACCATTGCATCCGCTTGTATGAAGGTGTTTCAAACAAACTTTATGGCTGATAACTCTCTCGCCATCCCCAGTCCAGACAACTATAGAGAAAAGTCCAAGAGGTTCTCTGAAACATCCATTCAATGGGAAACACTCAAGCATAAGACATCTATTAAACATGCCTTAAACCAGGGTGAGGAAAAACTGGGGTGATACTCTGTGGATGGTTATGCAGAGGTTGTGTTGGAATTTTATGAATGTTTTTTTCATGGTTGCCCTCGATGCCTGATCCCAATGATCTGCCCCTAACACAAAAGACTTATGGGGAAATGTATGCAGCAACTATGGAAAGAGAGCAGGTGTTAAAAATTACCTTTGGTGTTCAAATCACACACATCCGGCAACATGACTGGCATGACAACATGACTTTTTTTCACCAACAAGTTTAACATATGAGTAGTTAAACATTTTCAATGCATCAATCGAGTTGACAACACTCTTTAAAATACTATAGGGAGAAGTTCAGTTGATTCACATTGTGACATCGTCTTCTTATTAAACATTGCTGACGTTTTTTCACAAAGTTGTACACCATGAGATCAATTTTCATAGTGTCACCATACATTCCTAGTACTTTGTTGAAGTCAAAGTACATCTTTTAATTGTTGATTATGGTATTTGACGGTGTGTGCGTGATCGTCGAGGACCTTTAAAATATCTCAAGGGTAATGAGCAAAGTGGGGGAAGATACCAAAACAGTTGACCCACCATCTTCTTCAAGTGTTAATGCAAGCCAGTGTGATCCTGGTTTTCGAGCAGGGTGCGTGTTGACGATAAAATATGCGAGTAGTCTGAGAGACGATGTATCTGAGGGTAGTTGGTCTGAAGGAAAGACGCGCTGAATACACGTCCAATGAGTCTTTGCATTAGATCTTGTATTTAAAGGGTGTCCATTTTTTAATTTTTTCATATAATCCACCTGCACCTGTCTCTTGGCATCAATCTCTAAAATTGAATCGTAGCAAGCATACACGACTAAAGTCACGGTGTGAGGTTATGGCTCTGAATCTCATTTCCAGTCTCAAGTTTCCATTCGAAATGACAGAAATAACGTTGTTGTCATCAGACGGATTCAAATTGAATACAAATAATGAATTGTCAAACACTTGCATAATGTTGTCTTTGGTCACCTCCATCGGTGTCATTTTAATACTTTTATGACAGCTATAGTTATAACTTTTCACCAGATCTTGTAACGCATCGATGTAACGTAGAGTGTTGTTAGCTGTAAAGTACCTACACATTCTACCTTTTAAAGTTCGGTTAAAACTTTCAATCACAGAGGCTTTAGCTACGCCGGCTGTGGAAAAATGATTGATTCCTTGTTTTACCATTAATCCTTTAAAATTCTTGTTGACAAATTGTTCTCCATCATCCGTCTGTAGTTAACAGGAATTTCACTTTGTTGTAGTACAGAAGCAAATGCATTTACCGTTTCAACAGCCAAATTTTGTTTTAAAACACAAATATAGTTAATAAATAATTGTAACCTTCATTATATTCGGATAAAGCTTGCATGTCGCACAAATTTTCTTGGAATTGGTAGCGTGGTTTTGCTACAAAAACCCTATGAAAGGAGAACAAGATGAAATAATGAATGTAGAGACATTTATAATAAAATATCTTATAAAATGTAAAATAACTCAATGACATAATATAATGAATATATTATTTGTATCTTCATCTTCACATCTTCATTAAACTTTTATTATTCAAGTGTTTCAGTACAAGTTGCCCTTTTCTGACCTAACTTTCTGACCTCACTTGTCATAACTCATGTCTTTTTTTTAAGTCGTTCATTCATCAGATCTTCATTTGGAGACAAAAATAATAAATAATAATTATATGTATAAATACAAATTATTATGAATCAATAAACATGTTGACTGTTTATTTATTCAAACTGATAGAAAACATACCAAAGATGTAAAATGACTAATAATGTTAAAGTCACTATATTATGTACATTTGACTTATAGTCATGTCATTTAATATTCTCAACTAATGTTACTATTGTAAAATTTTATAATGTAATTTAATAAGTCATTAAAAACTATTATTGAGATTGTTGTACATATTTAAATTAGCAGTGAATTCACTAAAGCAAAGTAAAAATAATGACTGAACTCATTTTTATCTGATCATGTTAAAGTCTCCTCTTAAGCGAGAAAATCAGTCGGGGTTTGTTGAGGTCCCTATAAATCCCACAAATGTGTGTGTGTGTGTAGGGTCCCCGCTATTATCAATGCCACGCCCCCTTTTCTAAAGTCTCCAGATCTAAAGCAAGAAAATCAGAGTCACAGTTTGTTGAGGTCCCTCTAAATCCCACAGATGTGTGTGTGTGTGTGTGTGTAGGGTCCCCGCTATTATCAATGACACGCCCCCTTTTCTAAAGTCTCCAGATCTTAAACAAGAAAATCCGAGTCACAGTTTGTTGAGGTCCCTCTAAATCCCACAGATGTGTGTGTGTGTGTAGGGTCCCCGCTATTATCAATGCCACGCCCCCTTTTCTAAAGTCTCCAGATCTTAAACAAGAAAATCCGAGTCACAGTTTGTTGAGGTTCCTATAAATCCCACAAATGTGTGTGTGTGTGTGTCAGGTCCCCGCTATTATCAATGCTATCCGTCTCTACATTAATTATTTCATCTTGTCCTTCTTTTCATCTGTCTCTACATTCATCTTTCCATCTTATTCTTCTTCCATCTGTCTCTACATTCATCATTCCATCTTGTTCTTCTTTCATCTGTTTTTACATTCATCATTTAATCTTGTTCTGCTTTCATCTGTCACTACATTCATCATTTAATGAATGATCATTTAATCTTGTTCTGCTTTAATCTGTCACTACATTCATCATTTAATGAATGATCATTTAATCTTGTTCCTCCTTTTCATCTGTCTCTACATTCATCATTCCATCTTGTTCTCCTTTTCATCTTTCTCTACATTCATCATTCCATCGTGTTCTCCTTTTCATCCGTCTCTACATTCATCATTCCATCTTGTTCCTCTTTCATCTGTCTCTACATTCATCATTCCATCTTGTTCTGCTTTCATCTGTCTCTTAATGTATTATTTAATGAATGATCGTTTAATCATGTTCTCCTTTTCATCTTTCTCTACATTTATCATTCCATCTTGTTCTCCTTTTCATCTGTCTCTACATTCATCACTCCATCTTGTTCTGCTTTCATCTGTCTCTACATTCTTCATTTAATCTTGTTCTTCTTTCATCTGTCACTACATTCATCATTTAATCGTGTTCTTCTGTCATCTGTCTCTACATTCATCATTCCATCTTGTTCTGCTTTCACCTGTCTCTACATTCATCATTTAATCTTGTCCCCTTTTCATCTATCTCTACAGTCATTATTTAATCTTGTCCTCTTTTTCATCTATCTCTACATTCATCATTCCATCGTGTTCTTCTTTCATCTGTCTCTACATTCATCATTTAATCTTTTTCTCCTTTCATCTGTCTCTACATTCATTTTTTCATCTTGCCCACCTTTTCATTTGTCTCTACATCCATCATTTAATATTCTTCTTTAATCTGTCTCTAAATGTATCATTCCATCTTGTTCTGCTTTCATCTGTATCTACATTCATTATTTAAGCTTGTTCTTCTTTCATCTGAATCTAAATTCATCATTCCATCTTGTTCTTATTTCATCTGTCTCTACATTCATCATTTAATCTTGTCCTCCTTTTCATCTATCTCTACAATCATTTTTTTTATCTTGTCCTCCTTTTCATCCGTCTCTATATTCATCATTTAATCTTGTTCTGCTTTCATCTGTATCTACATTAATTATCTAATCTTGTTCTTCTTTCATATTACTCTCAATTCATCATTCCATCTTGTTCTTTTTTCATCTGTCTCTACATTCATTATTTCACCTTTTCCTCCCTTTCATCTGTCTCTATAGTCATCATTCCATCTTGTTCTTTTTTCATCTGTCTCTACATTCATTATTTCACCTTTTCCTCCCTTTCATCTGTCTCTACAGTCAGCATTCCATCTTGTTTTTTTTTTCATCTGTCAAATGATGAATGTAGAGACAGATGAAAAGGAGAACAAGATGGAACGATGAATGTAGAGACAGATGAAAAGGAGAACAAGATTAAACAATGAATGTAGAGACAGATACAAATTCAAAAAGGCCATCTGAGTGATCATTCTCTTGTCTTGTTTAACCTGGACTTCATCCCTGAACCTAAGCCTTTGAAAGTTAGGTCTCAGAGACGTGTCATCTCAGCCGATACTGCAGACAGTTTTTCTGCTAGGTTTGACCCTCTTTCCTTTGATAACTACCCAAATGTGGACAATTTGATTCACTGTTTCACTGATCATTGTGTTGAAATACTGGATCAAGTGGCACCTGTTAAATCGAACTTGAAAATTCAGAAAAAACGGTGCCCTTGGACAAATGAAGATCTCCTGAGTCTGAAGAGACTTTGTTGAAAGACTGAGCGTCTCTGGAAGTCTACTAAACTTGAGGTGCACAGACTTCACCTCAGGGATCTGATGTCTTCTTACAATGAGATGGTGGAAACTGCTAGATCTGATTACATCAGAAAACTGGTAGCAGCAAATAGGAAAAACCCCAAAGTTTTGTTTGACACGATTAATTCTCTCGTGTCTCCTGCTCCTCAAATCACGCCGGTCTTCTGTGAAGCTGACAGCAATGCATTGTTGAGATTTTTCATTGACAAAATTAAATTGATCAAAGAGAAAATCTCTCCCCCTTTGTGTGGAACCCCTGCTGTCTCTGAGCCCATCTCCTCCTCTTGGTCATCCTTCAGTGCTGTATCTCTGGGGGACATTTCGGCACTAGTGAACAAGATGAAACCCTCCTCTTGCTCAGATGACGTCCTTCCTTGTAGGCTTTTTATCAAAGTATTTGATGTAATTTGCCCCTGAGTTACCAATATGGTGAACCTCTCCCTTTCCACAGGGGTTTTTCCCAATGCATTTGAACATGCCATCGTGGAGCTTCTGCTCAAAAAGCCAGGTTTAGACCCAACTGACCTCAGTCATTTCAGGCCTATTTCTAAGCTCCCTTTCTTGTCCAAGATCTTGGAGAAGGTTGTGTCTGAGCAGCTGTCTTTGTTCCTGGATCAGAGCGATATCCATGAGAAGTTTCAGTCTGGCTTCCGTAAACATCTACGGAGACAGCTTTACTGAAGGTGTCCAGTGACATCATGATGTTCTGGTTCTCTTGGATCTGTCCTCAGCCTTTGACACAGTTGATCACCAGATCCTACTGAGAAGACTGAGGGATGAAGACTGTCTGGGTCTGTGTTACAGATTTAGTGTATCTGCCAATCAAATGAGGTCTGAATCTGTTGTGTGGAGTCCCTCAAGGTTCTGTTCTGGGTCCTTAATTGGTTTTGCTGTACTTGATTCCCCTCGGTAAAATCATTCAGAGATTTCCTGATGTTTCTCATCACATGTTTGCTGATGACATCCAGCTCTACTGCTCTGTTGATCCAACTGAGCCCCAGAGGCTGAACTTAGTCAATTGTTTGCTAGAAATCAAACAATGAGTGAAAACACTTTGAAGCTAAAAGTGGACAAAACTGAAACTCTGGTGATTGCTCCTGATGATAAGATTCCAGGGTTGAGTCAGTACTTGAGTGACTTAGGTCAGTCTGTCAAACTGTGCCTGAGAAACCTGGGTGTTGTATTTGATAAAGACATGTCTCTTGTTCAACACTGAAGAAAACTGACCAGAAACTGTTTCCTTCAACTGAGAAAAATCTCTAAACTTGGGAAAATGTTGTCACAACATGATCTGGATCTTATAATCCATGCGTTTGTTTCTTCTCGTCTGGACTATTGTAACAGTTTGTTTTCTTGTCTTAACAAGAAGGATCGTCTCGTCTGCAGTTGATTCAGAACTCTGAGCCGCTCTAGTAGGAGAACTCACATTTCTCTGATCTTAAAACTCTTTACTGGCTTCCAGTTTCTTTCAGGATCAACCTTAAAATTCTGGTTCTTACTTTCAGATCTATTCATGGTCAGACCTTCATGATCTGATCCAGACTTACACCCCAGCTCGGGCTCTGAGGTCTGTGAGTCAGAATCTAGTGATGGTTCCTGAACACAGTTCAGGACCAGAGGAGAGAAATCTTTTCAGACTGTTGCTCCTAAGCTTTGGAACAATCTTCCTCTCTCTTTGTGTTTGATGGATCTACTGACTCCTTTAAGAAACATCTGTGTTTGATGATCTACTGACTCCTTCAAGAAACATCTGTGTTTGATGATCTACTGACTCCTTCAAGAAACATCTGTGTTTGATGATCTACTGACTCCTTCAAGAAACATCTGTGTTTGATGATCTACTGACTCCTTTAAGAAACATCTGTGTTTGATGATCTACTGACTCCTTCAAGAAACATCTGTGTTTGATGATCTACTGACTCCTTTAAGAAACATCTGTGTTTGATGATCTACTGACTCCTTCAAGAAACATCTGTGTTTGATGATCTACTGACTCCTTCAAGAAACATCTGTGTTTGATGATCTACTGACTCCTTCAAGAAACATGTGTGTTTGATGATCTACTGACTCCTTTAAGAAACATCTGTGTTTGATGATCTACTGACTCCTTCAAGAAACATCTGTGTTTGATGATCTACTGACTCCTTTAAGAAACATCTGTGTTTGATGATCTACTGACTCCTTCAAGAAACATCTGTGTTTGATGATCTACTGACTCCTTCAAGAAACATCTATGTTTGATGATCTACTGACTCCTTCAAGAAACATCTGTGTTTGATGATCTACTGACTCCTTCAAGAAACATCTGTGTTTGATGATCTTCTGACTCCTTCAAGAAACATCTGTGTTTGATGATCTACTGACTCCTTCAAGAAACATCTGTGTTTGATGATCTACTGACTCCTTCAAAAAACATCTTAAGACCTTTTTATTTGTTCAGGCTTTTCCTTGATTTTCTGGAACTCCTGTTGTGTTATCAGTTTTATCTTGACCTTTAAAGTATATACTTTATTGAATATTGTTTTGATTGTTTAAGTTCTTTGTGACCCTGGTCTGGAAAAGAACTATATAAATAAAAATTACTTACTTACTTACAGATGATAACAGGACAAGATGAAATGATAAATGTAGAGACAGATAAAAAGGAGAAGTTTTTCATTCCAAGTTGACCTTTTTGACCTCACGGGTCGGTGACTGCACTCGTCTGACTCTCGTTTTTTAAGTCGTTCATGCATCAGATCTTCATTTGGAAAAAAATAAAATAAATAATAATCATCTGAATAATTACACATTATTATGAATTAATAAAAATATTGACTGTTGTTTATTTATTCAAACTGATACAAAACATACCAAAGATGTAAAATGACTAATTATGTATATTTAACTTATAGTCGTGTCATTTAATATTTTCAAAAAATGTTGGTATTGTAAAATATTATAATATAATTTAATAAATTAATAAAAACTATTATTGAGATTGTTGTACATATTTAAATTAGCAGTGAATTCACTAAAACAAAGTAAAAGTAATGACTGAACTCATTTTTATCTGATCAGGTTAAAGTCTCCAGATCTTAAGCAAGAAAATCCGAGTCACAGTTTGTTGAGGTCCCTATAAATCCCAAAAAGTGTGTGTGTGTGTCAGGTCCCCGCTATTATCAATGCCACGCCCCCTTTTTTAAACGAGCCAATCAGAGAAGAGACCGTTTTTTTGCTCAGAAAAGGCGCAATTGTGTATAATTGTGTATGAAAGTGCAGTTCCACGATTGTACAGAGTGGCCACTGTGTTATACACAAAATACACAGAAAAACAGGTGAGGTGAATAATAAGGTCTTGCTCTAAAAAAGAGAGGGATGATAGTTTAGAGCCTCCTGAGCAAGAATATGTTGTTTGAATTACGGGGACTTCGGGTAGGTCCCCCTAATTCACCTAGGTCCCCAGAGCGTCGGTAAAAAAACTGGTACAAAAGCCCCGTAATTCACCAAAACCAACACACCCCCTCACACACACACACACACACACACACACACACACTCACACTCTGAACAAGGTGTCTGCTCGACTGCTAAA
Organism: Callionymus lyra; assembly: GCF_982586985.1. Taxonomy (NCBI): domain Eukaryota; kingdom Metazoa; phylum Chordata; class Actinopteri; order Syngnathiformes; family Callionymidae; genus Callionymus; species Callionymus lyra. The sequence goes on from NC_141829.1 coordinate 1,154,438, forward strand.
GACCTGCTGAACTAGCTGAGCCACTCCAGCATGTCTTCAACCTCAGTCTACACCTGGGGAAAGTACCAACTCTGTGGAAGACTTCCTGTATCGTTCCAGTCCCTAAAAAGATCCGACCGAGTGTGCTGAACGATTACAGACCGGTGGCACTGACTTCGCAGCTGATGAAGACACTGGAGCGGCTGGTCCTCAAACATCTCACGCCACAAGTCCAGCACGCGCAAGACCCCCTGCAGTTTGCCTACCAG
>NC_141829.1:1159685-1212185 GCF_982586985.1 Callionymus lyra
TCTGTTGATAGATCTCTGTTGATAGATCTCTCTGTTGATAGATCTCTCTGTTGATAGATCTCTCTGTTGATAGATCTCTGTTGATAGATCTCTGTTGATAGATCTCTCTGTTGATAGATCTCTCTGTTGATAGATCTCTCTGTTGATAGATCTCTGTTGATAGATCTCTCTGTTGATAGATCTCTCTGTTGATAGATCTCTGTTGATAGATCTCTGTTGATAGATCTCTCTGTTGATAGATCTCTGTTGATAGATCTCTCTGTTGATAGATCTCTGTTGATAGATCTCTCTGTTGATAGATCTCTCTGTTGATAGATCTCTCTGTTGATAGATCTCTCTGTTGATAGATCTCTGTTGATAGATCTCTGTTGATAGATCTCTCTGTTGATAGATCTCTGTTGATAGATCTCTCTGTTGATAGATCTCTCTGTTGATAGATCTCTGTTGATAGATCTCTCTGTTGATAGATCTCTGTTGATAGATCTCTCTGTTGATAGATCTCTGTTGATAGATCTCTCTGTTGATAGATCTCTCTGTTGATAGATCTCTCTGTTGATAGATCTCTCTGTTGATAGATCTCTGTTGATAGATCTCTCTGCTTGCTAGCGCCCGTGTTCACGTAAGTTTGTCTCTGACTTTTGCATAATTCACTAAACAAGCATTTTTCTTAAACTCATCCATGTGTCTGTCCTTCATTCCATCACCACGTACGAGGCTGGGGAGGGTCGGTTCATCGGAACACAAAAACCCCTAACAACTTGGTGCCGTGACCCTTGGCCTGGACTGATGGTTTGAAGGCCTTTTCGATTCCGAGACGAACTCTGAGCTGATTTTTCTCCAGGCAACCAGAGGCCTCACAATACCTTACTTCAAGAATCAGGTGAGAACAATTTTATCTTATTTTCTACATAGATTTTATAATCTATAATCTAAAATTAAGTTTATATTTGGTTAGGAAAAGATTACATATATATTTTATATTAGTTTTGGTTGCCTGGAAGAATAAACGTAAGTCTCTGGTTCTGTCACAAATTTAGATTATATGTTTCAATAATGCTTTCTCAAGCTGATGCTCGTTTTTTGAAGTATCGCATGTTCAGTTGTTGTTTGTTGTTGTATTAAGTGTAGACGACATTATCGTGTCCCGGGAAGAAGAAGAAGCATCGTTGATAAAAAGGAAAAAAACGTTGATTAGAATTTAAGTTGATTTGATAGGCAGAGGAGGCGGAGACATGGTAATCCTGGGGAATTCAGAGTAGAGGTGGAAGTATAACCGGCTCCCTCTACAGGGCGTCTGACGTTTTAAATTTCAGATTCCTATACTAGTTAGGATACTTGGCCAATGGGTGATTATAGTAGACGTACTTTTTCAGTAAGCTAAGTAGCTATCATAAATCTGGGGATAGGTGGGATTTGAGGGTCTCTCCCAGTATCCTGGTCTGAAGACTCTGCCAGCTGTGGGTGTGTAGGTTAGATCTCATTGTTTCTGTGTCGAGGGGCTCCACAGGTATTTGTCAGTATAGTCAGGGCTAGTAAATTTTTCCGAACCATCACGGTGATGGATAAAGTCTCATTGGTGATTAGATTAGAGTTAGTTGGACGGGGGTTGAAATAGAATGGATGAGTTGAGGGGTCTCCTATCCAGGGTGTTTGGAAGCTAACTGAGCGATCGAGGGGCTCCTGCCATTATGACTTCAACACTTTAGACACGACAGGCTGGTAAGAGTCTCGTTCCACGTAGCATAGTGTGTCTCTGACCTGTTCTGGTAAAATACTGTTGTCGTCGTATTGTCACCACATATTGTTTGTTTAAATTGTCTGTATGTTTGTATCTTTTGAATATGTTTCTCGCTGCAGTACTTGTAAAAATGATCATTCATTTGTGTGAGATCTCTGACTTTCTGTGGCTCAGCTGAGAGTCCAGGTTCGTGTGTCTTTGATCACTATCTCTTGCTGATAAGAACTGCTGCAAGTCAACTGAGCTCCGAAAGAGTTTCCTTGTTGGTGGGAGTGGTTTCTGTTGGAGGTTGAACTTCTAAGACTTCCTTCTTTTCCTCACCGACCCTCCCGTTGTATTCATGTCTTCTTTAAACACACATTCTTACCTCATCTTGAATTCTATCACTATTGGGTTTGATATAATTATCTTTTCTCTTTATTAAGAAACATTCTTTGTTGACTTTTACTATTAATCCTGTTTTCTTAATTGAGGAATATACGAATATATACAGTTAATTAGTGGTATAATTGGTTTAAGAAGAAAAACAAACCAACTCACATTTCAATTTTCTCCTTCTTCTGCTGCGTTCAATAACAATAACACAATAACATTGATGGTCGTCTCACTGCTGCATGTATTAATGATCTTGATCATCCTCTCTTCATATTTCACATTATCAATCGATCAACTCACAATTGGTCACATTGAGTGTAACTTTTGGTGTTTTCGAACTAATACTGCTTATCTGAAACAAGTGTGTCACTGACTGCTTGCACGTGTGTACGTTTGTTGATATCTAGTTCCTGTTTTCTCTTCTTCTTCTCTCAATTTCTGATCTTTGGTGTTGTATTTGCTATGCTGCCCCCTGCTGGTTTGCTCTTTGTTTACTTCCTAATTGACTAATGCTCTGACTCAATTGATGTAGGTATTTAATTATTAATTAATTGAATCAATTGCAGCAATATTCTGTTTTCTTAGTTTTTCAATTATTACTTTAAATACATTTTATTATTTTAACAATTAGTCATAAATTTACTATTTTATTATTTGTAGTAAATTGGGGTTGGGATTTTTATCTTTTTAATTATTGGAGGAATATTAAGTTATATGTTGTATTTGGTCTTTAGACAGTCATTCTTATTCCTCTTTGTCAATTGTGCTAAATATATATATATATATATATATATATATATATATATATATATATATATATGCAACTAATGAAGTTAAATAAATAATAATAAATAAATAATAAGTTGTTAATTGACAATTGTTTTGACTTGAATCATTTTAATTAATTAGTATATATGTGATTAGATCTAATTGCATTTATTTTCAAATTATTCCATTAATTTTAATTTGATCATTTTTATTATTAATAATTTACTTTTTTGTTTTATTTATCTTGGATTTTATAATGGATTTTAAGTTTAATTAAAGTTTTGGTTCTTAATTTAGATTTTTCCTCTTTTATATTTTCATTTAATTGTTTATTTTGGTAATTGCTTCATTACCTATTATTATTACTATTATTATTTTTAGCATTATTATTAATATTATTATTAATTTGTTCTATTCATTTATTGACCTCCTCTTTCAAGACAAAAGTAACTATTACTACAGGTGACAAGTTAAAGCTCCTGACAGGGAAGAAAATAAGAAACTTTAGACTCTGTTTTAACTTAATGGTAATTAATTACACAAAGTGTTCTTATCGAGCTCTTGAGCCAGATACAGCTAATTAGGATTCAACTTAAAGATGATAGTTGATGATAGTTCTAGGGTCCTATCATAGATGATCGTTGACGATAGTTCTAGGGTCCTATCATAGATGATAGTTGATGATAGTTCTAGGGTCCTATCATAGATGATAGTTGATGATAGTTCTAGGGTCCTATCATAGATGATGATGATAGTTCTAGGCTCCTATCATAGATGATAGTTGATGATAGTTCTAGGCTCCTATCATAGATGATAGTTGATGATAGATCTAGGGTCCTATCATAGATGATAGTTGATGATAGTTCTAGGCTCCTATCATAGATGATAGTTGATGATAGATCTAGGGTCCTATCATAGATGATAGTTGATGATAGTTCTAGGGTCCTATCATAGATGATAGTTAAAGATAGTTCTAGGCTCCTATCATAGATGATAGTTGATGATAGTTCTAGGCTCCTATCATAGATGATAGTTGATGATAGTTCTAGGGTCCTATCATAGATGATAGTTGATGATAGTTCTAGGGTCCTATCATAGATGATAGTTGATGATAGTTCTAGGGTCCTATCATAGATGATAGTTGATGATAGTTCTTGGGTCCTATCATAGATGATAGTTGATGATAGTTCTAGGGTCCTATCATAGATGATAGTTCTAGGCTCCTATCATAGATGATAGTTGATGATAGTTCTAGGCTCCTATCATAGATGATAGTTGATGATAGTTCTAGGCTCCTATCATAGATGATCGTTGATGATAGTTCTAGGGTCCTATCATAGATGATTGTTCTAGGCTCCTATCATAGATGATAGTTGATGATAGTTCTAGGCTCCTATCATAGATGATAGTTGATGATAGTTCTAGGGTCCTATCATAGATGATAGTTCTAGGCTCCTATCATAGATGATAGTTGATGATAGTTCTAGGCTCCTATCATAGATGATAGTTGATGATAGTTCTAGGCTCCTATCATAGATGATAGTTGATGATAGTTCTAGGCTCCTATCATAGATGATAGTTCTAGGCTCCTATCATAGATGATAGTTGATGATAGTTCTAGGCTCCTATCATAGATGATAGTTGATGATAGTTCTAGGCTCCTATCATAGATGATAGATGATGATAGTTCTAGGCTCCTATCATAGATGATAGATGATGATAGTTCTAGGCTCCTATCATAGATGATCGTTGATGATAGTTCTAGGGTCCTATCATAGATGATAGTTGATGATAGTTCTAGGGTCCTATCATAGATGATAGTTGATGATAGTTCTTGGGTCCTATCATAGATGATAGTTGATGATAGTTCTAGGGTCCTATCATAGATGATCGTTGACGATAGTTCTAGGGTCCTATCATAGATGATAGTTCTAGGCTCCTATCATAGATGATAGTTGATGATAGTTCTAGGCTCCTATCATAGATGATAGTTGATGATAGTTCTAGGCTCCTATCATAGATGATCGTTGATGATAGTTCTAGGGTCCTATCATAGATGATAGTTCTAGGCTCCTATCATAGATGATAGTTGATGATAGTTCTAGGCTCCTATCATAGATGATAGTTGATGATAGTTCTAGGCTCCTATCATAGATGATCGTTGATGATAGTTCTAGGCTCCTATCATAGATGATAGTTCTAGGCTCCTATCATAGATGATAGTTGATGATAGTTCTAGGCTCCTATCATAGATGATAGTTGATGATAGTTCTAGGCTCCTATCATAGATGATAGATGATGATAGTTCTAGGCTCCTATCATAGATGATAGTTGATGATAGTTCTAGGCTCCTATCATAGATGATCGTTGATGATAGTTCTAGGGTCCTATCATAGATGATAGTTGATGATAGTTCTAGGGTCCTATCATAGATGATAGTTGATGATAGTTCTAGGCTCCTATCATAGATGATAGTTGATGATAGTTCTAGGCTCCTATCATAGATCATAGTTGATGATAGTTCTAGGCTCCTATCATAGATGATAGTTGATGATAGTTCTAGGGTCCTATCATAGATGATAGTTGATGATAGTTCTAGGGTCCTATCATAGATGATAGTTGATGATAGTTCTAGGGTCCTATCATAGATGATAGTTGATGATAGTTCTAGGGTCCTATCATAGATGATCGTTGATGATAGTTCTAGGGTCCTATCATAGATGATAGTTGATGATAGTTCTAGGCTCCTATCATAGATGATAGTTGATGATAGTTCTTGGGTCCTATCATAGATGATAGTTGATGATAGTTCTAGGGTCCTAACATAGATGATAGTTGATGATAGTTCTAGGGTCCTATCATAGATGATAGTTGATGATAGTTCTAGGCTCCTATCATAGATGATAGTTGATGATAGTTCTAGGCTCCTATCATAGATGATAGTTGATGATAGTTCTAGGCTCCTATCATAGATGATAGATGATGATAGTTCTAGAGTCCTATCATAGATGATAGATGATGATAGTTCTAGAGTCCTATCATAGATGATAGTTGATGATAGTTCTAGGGTCCTATCATAGATGATAGTTGATGATAGTTCTAGGGTCCTATCATAGATGATAGTTGATGATAGTTCTAGGCTCCTATCATAGATGATCGTTGATGATAGTTCTAGTGTCCTATCATAGATGATAGATGATGATAGTTCTAGAGTCCTATCATAGATGATAGTTGATGATAGTTCTAGGCTCCTATCATAGATGATAGATGATGATAGTTCTAGGCTCCTATCATAGATGATAGTTGATGATAGTTCTAGGGTCCTATCATAGATGATAGTTGATGATAGTTCTAGGCTCCTATCATAGATGATAGTTGATGATAGTTCTAGGGTCCTATCATAGATGATAGTTGATGATAGTTCTAGGCTCCTATCATAGATGATAGATGATGATAGTTCTAGGGTCCTATCATCGATGATAGTTGATGATAGTTCTAGGCTCCTATCATAGATGATCATTGATGATAGTTCTAGTGTCCTATCATAGATGATAGATGATGATAGTTCTAGAGTCCTATCATCGATGATAGTTGATGATAGTTCTAGGCTCCTATCATAGATGATCATTGATGATAGTTCTAGTGTCCTATCATAGATGATAGATGATGATAGTTCTAGAGTCCTATCATAGATGATAGTTGATGATAGTTCTATGCTCCTATCATAGATGATAGATGATGATAGTTCTAGAGTCCTATCATAGATGATAGATGATGATAGTTCTAGGGTCCTATCATAGATGATAGTTGATGATAGTTCTAGGGTCCTATCATAGATGATAGTTGAAGATAGTTCTAGGCTCCTATCATAGATGATAGTTGATGATAGTTCTAGGGTACATGGGTGTGGCAGGAGAAGAGGACGAGGGGAAACAAACAAAGAATTTTGGTCAACAATGGCGAATTTTTGGCTTTACGTCCAGGAACTTTGGTCCAGTTCTCTATCGGTGACACCTATGATTGAAGCAATGTTTCTGAGCTGAACAAACAAGAACTCAACCTCAACAACTCAACAAGAATGAACTTCTGCTCCAGAGAGGGAGGAGCTGTACTGGTTCAACGTGATTGAACATCTGATTTCCCTGATCTTGAAAAGACTTTTGAGACTTCATTCCTATGATCCACCTGTGGACCCCCCACACTGCACTATCAACTATGTCTGGGATGATGATGAACGTGATGATGAAGACAAACGATCTGGTCACAAACATGAACTTGATTCTTGTCTGCGGCGACATTTTTGTGGTCCTGATGGTGAGTCTGCTGAACTAACAACTGAACAAGGTTCTCTATGTTCTCTGACACTTCTGTGCCTCGTGTTGCTCTGCTGTGGTTGTGGTGGAGAAGCTAGGTTCTATATATTATATATATATATTATATAGATATTATAACAGGGCCCTGAGACACATGATTAAGAAATGCAAAGCTGTTCGTTATTTGACGAAAAAATTAGACAAAGCTAAACTGTTAGAGACATGATATCTTAAGACGTAACAGTAAACAGTTAATCGCAGAATAACATCCTCTGATTGATCCACTCAGAGCTACGATGAAAGCAGACATAAGGCAATAAAAAAACTAAAAAAAAACTTGTGAGGTCGACTGATGCAGAATTTTATTTTTAACTAATTAAAAGTGACTCTGTGTAGAGCTGCTGACTTGTCACCTCCAGAAACTAGACTATAGAGACTAGACAATAAAGACTATACTATAGAGACTAGACAATAAAGACTATACTATAGAGACTAGACAATAAAGACTATACTATAGAGACTAGACAATAAAGAATATACTATAGAGACTAGACAATAAAGACTATACTATAGAGACTAGACTATAAAGAATATACTATAGAGACTAGACAATAAAGAATATACTATAGAGACTAGACAATAAAGAATATACTATAGAGACTAGACAATAAAGAATATACTATAGAGACTAGACAATTAAGAATATACTATAGAGACTAGACAATAAAGAATATACTATAGAGACTAGACAATAAAGAATATACTATAGAGACTAGACAATAAAGAATATACTATAGAGACTAGACTATAAAGAATATACTATAGAGACTAGACAATAAAGAATATACTATAGAGACTAGACAATAAAGAATATACTATAGAGACTAGACAATAAAGAATATACTATAGAGACTAGACTATAAAGAATATACTATAGAGACTAGACAATAAAGACTATACTATAAAGACTAGACAATAAAGACTATACTATAGAGACTAGACAATAAAGAATATACTATAGAGACTAGACAATAAAGAATATACTATAGAGACTAGACAATAAAGAATATACTATAGAGACTAGACAATAAAGAATATACTATAGAGACTAGACAATAAAGAATATACTATAGAGACTAGACAATAAAGAATATACTATAGAGACTAGACAATAAAGAATATACTATAGAGACTAGACAATAAAGAATATACTATAGAGACTAGACAATAAAGAATATACTATAGACACTAGACAATAAAGAATATACTATAGAGACTAGACAATAAAGAATATACTATAGAGACTAGACAATAAAGAATATACTATAGAGACTAGACTATAAAGAATATACTATAGAGACTAGACAATAAAGACTATACTATAAAGACTAGACAATAAAGACTATACTATAGAGACTAGACAATAAAGACTATACTATAGAGACTAGACAATAAAGACTATACTATAGAGACTAGACAATAAAGACTATACTATAGAGACTAGACTATAAAGAATATACTATAGAGACTAGACTATAAAGAATATACTATAGAGACTAGACAATAAAGAATATACTATAGAGACTAGACAATAAAGAATATACTATAGAGACTAGACAATAAAGAATATACTATAGAGACTAGACTATAAAGAATATACTATAGAGACTAGACAATAAAGAATATACTATAGAGACTAGACAATAAAGAATATACTATAGAGACTAGACAATAAAGAATATACTATAGAGACTAGACTATAAAGAATATACTATAGAGACTAGACAATAAAGACTATACTATAAAGACTAGACAATAAAGACTATACTATAGAGACTAGACAATAAAGAATATACTATAGAGACTAGACTATAAAGAATATACTATAGAGACTAGACAATAAAGAATATACTATAGAGACTAGACTATAAAGAATATACTATAGAGACTAGACAATAAAGAATATACTATAGAGACTAGACAATAAAGACTATACTATAGAGACTAGACAATAAAGAATATACTATAGAGACTAGACTATAAAGAATATACTATAGAGACTAGACAATAAAGACTATACTATAGAGACTAGACAATAAAGACTATACTATAGAGACTAGACAATAAAGAATATACTATAGAGACTAGACTATAAAGAATATACTATAGAGACTAGACAATAAAGAATATACTATAGAGACTAGACAATAAAGAATATACTATAGAGACTAGACAATAAAGAATATACTATAGAGACTAGACAATAAAGAATATACTATAGAGACTAGACTATAAAGAATATACTATAGAGACTAGACAATAAAAAATATACTATAGAGACTAGACAATAAAGAATATACTATAGAGACTAGACAATAAAGAATATACTATAGAGACTAGACTATAAAGAATATACTATAGAGACTAGACAATAAAGAATATACTATAGAGACTAGACAATAAAGAATATACTATAGAGACTAGACTATAAAGAATATACTATAGAGACTAGACAATAAAGACTATACTATAAAGACTAGACAATAAAGACTATACTATAGAGACTAGACAATAAAGAATATACTATAGAGACTAGACTATAAAGAATATACTATAGAGACTAGACAATAAAGACTATACTATAAAGACTAGACAATAAAGAATATACTATAGAGACTAGACTATAAAGAATATACTATAGAGACTAGACAATAAAGAATATACTATAGAGACTAGACAATAAAGACTATACTATAGAGACTAGACAATAAAGAATATACTATAGAGACTAGACTATAAAGAATATACTATAGAGACTAGACAATAAAGACTATACTATAAAGACTAGACAATAAAGACTATACTATAGAGACTAGACAATAAAGACTATACTATAGAGACTAGACAATAAAGACTATACTATAAAGACTAGACAATAAAGACTATACTATAGAGACTAGACAATAAAGACTATACTATAGAGACTAGACAATAAAGACTATACTATAGAGACTAGACAATAAAGAATATACTATAGAGACTAGACAATAAAGAATATACTATAGAGACTAGACTATAAAGAATATACTATAGAGACTAGACTATAAAGAATATACTATAGAGACTAGACAATAAAGAATATACTATAGAGACTAGAGAATAAAGACTATACTATAGAGACTAGACAATAAAGAATATACTATAGAGACTAGACTATAAAGAATATACTATAGAGACTAGACTATAAAGAATATACTATAGAGACTAGACAATAAAGACTATACTATAGAGACTAGACAATAAAGACTATACTATAGAGACTAGACAATAAAGAATATACTATAGAGACTAGACAATAAAGAATATACTATAGAGACTAGACAATAAAGACTATACTATAGAGACTAGACAATAAAGAATATACTATAGAGACTAGACAATAAAGAATATACTATAGAGACTAGACTATAAAGAATATACTATAGAGACTAGACAATAAAGAATATACTATAGAGACTAGACTATAAAGAATATACTATAGAGACTAGACTATAAAGAATATACTATAGAGACTAGACAATAAAGAATATACTATAGAGACTAGACAATAAAGAATATACTATAGAGACTAGACAATAAAGAATATACTATAGAGACTAGACAATAAAGAATATACTATAGAGACTAGACAATAAAGATTATACTATAGAGACTAGACAATAAAGAATATACTATAGAGACTAGACAATAAAGAATATACTATAGAGACTAGACAATAAAGAATATACTATAGAGACTAGACTATAAAGAATATACTATAGAGACTAGACAATAAAGATTATACTATAGAGACTAGACAATAAAGAATATACTATAGAGACTAGACAATTAAGAATATACTATAGAGACTAGACAATAAAGAATATACTATAGAGACTAGACAATTAAGAATATACTATAGAGACTAGACAATAAAGAATATACTATAGAGACTAGACAATTAAGAATATACTATAGAGACTAGACAATAAAGAATATACTATAGAGACTAGACAATTAAGAATATACTATAGAGACTAGACAATAAAGAATATACTATAGAGACTAGACAATTAAGAATATACTATAGAGACTAGACAATAAAGATTATACTATAGAGACTAGACAATAAAGAATATACTATAGAGACTAGACAATAAAGAATATACTATAGAGACTAGACAATTAAGAATATACTATAGAGACTAGACAATAAAGAATATACTATAGAGACTAGACTATAAAGAATATACTATAGAGACTAGACAATAAAGAATATACTATAGAGGCTAGACAATAAAGAATATACTATAGAGACTAGACAATTAAGAATATACTATAGAGACTAGACAATAAAGAATATACTATAGAGACTAGACAATAAAGAATATACTATAGAGACTAGACAATTAAGAATATACTATAGAGACTAGACAATAAAGAATATACTATAGAGACTAGACAATAAAGAATATACTATAGAGACTAGACAATTAAGAATATACTATAGAGACTAGACAATAAAGAATATACTATAGAGACTAGACTATAAAGAATATACTATAGAGACTAGACAATAAAGAATATACTATAGAGACTAGACAATTAAGAATATACTATAGAGACTAGACAATAAAGAATATACTATAGAGACTAGACTATAAAGAATATACTATAGAGACTAGACTATAAAGAATATACTATAGAGACTAGACAATAAAGAATATACTATAGAGACTAGACTATAAAGAATATACTATAGAGACTAGACAATAAAGAATATACTATAGAGACTAGACTATAAAGAATATACTATAGAGACTAGACTATAAAGAATATACTATAGAGACTAGACAATAAAGAATATACTATAGAGACTAGACAATAAAGAATATACTATAGAGACTAGACAATAAAGAATATACTATAGAGACTAGACAATAAAGAATATACTATAGAGACTAGACAATAAAGAATATACTATAGAGACTAGACAATAAAGAATATACTATAGAGACTAGACAATAAAGAATATACTATAGAGACTAGACAATAAAGAATATACTATAGAGACTAGACTATAAAGAATATACTATAGAGACTAGACAATAAAGATTATACTATAGAGACTAGACAATAAAGAATATACTATAGAGACTAGACAATTAAGAATATACTATAGAGACTAGACAATAAAGAATATACTATAGAGACTAGACAATAAAGATTATACTATAGAGACTAGACAATAAAGAATATACTATAGAGACTAGACAATAAAGAATATACTATAGAGACTAGACAATAAAGAATATACTATAGAGACTAGACAATAAAGAATATACTATAGAGACTAGACAATTAAGAATATACTATAGAGACTAGACAATAAAGAATATACTATAGAGACTAGACAATTAAGAATATACTATAGAGACTAGACAATAAAGAATATACTATAGAGACTAGACAATAAAGAATATACTATAGAGACTAGACAATTAAGAATATACTATAGAGACTAGACAATAAAGATTATACTATAGAGACTAGACAATAAAGAATATACTATAGAGACTAGACAATAAAGAATATACTATAGAGACTAGACAATTAAGAATATACTATAGAGACTAGACAATAAAGAATATACTATAGAGACTAGACAATTAAGAATATACTATAGAGACTAGACAATAAAGATTATACTATAGAGACTAGACAATAAAGAATATACTATAGAGACTAGACAATAAAGAATATACTATAGAGACTAGACAATTAAGAATATACTATAGAGACTAGACAATTAAGAATATACTATAGAGACTAGACAATAAAGAATATACTATAGAGACTAGACAATAAAGAATATACTATAGAGACTAGACAATTAAGAATATACTATAGAGACTAGACAATAAAGAATATACTATAGAGACTAGACAATAAAGAATATACTATAGAGACTAGACAATAAAGAATATACTATAGAGACTAGACAATAAAGAATATACTATAGAGACTAGACAATAAAGAATATACTATAGAGACTAGACAATAAAGAATATACTATAGAGACTAGACAATTAAGAATATACTATAGAGACTAGACAATAAAGAATATACTATAGAGACTAGACTATAAAGAATATACTATAGAGACTAGACAATAAAGAATATACTATAGAGACTAGACAATAAAGAATATACTATAGAGACTAGACAATAAAGAATATACTATAGAGACTAGACAATGAAGAATATACTATAGAGACTAGACAATAAAGATTATACTATAGAGACTAGACAATAAAGAATATACTATAGAGACTAGACAATAAAGAATATACTATAGAGACTAGACAATAAAGAATATACTATAGAGACTAGACAATAAAGAATATACTATAGAGACTAGACAATTAAGAATATACTATAGAGACTAGACAATAAAGAATATACTATAGAGACTAGACAATAAAGATTATACTATAGAGACTAGACAATAAAGAATATACTATAGAGACTAGACAATAAAGAATATACTATAGAGACTAGACAATAAAGAATATACTATAGAGACTAGACAATAAAGAATATACTATAGAGACTAGACAATTAAGAATATACTATAGAGACTAGACAATAAAGAATATACTATAGAGACTAGACAATAAAGAATATACTATAGAGACTAGACAATAAAGAATATACTATAGAGACTAGACAATAAAGACTATACTATAGAGACTAGACAATTAAGAATATACTATAGAGACTAGACAATAAAGAATATACTATAGAGACTAGACAATAAAGAATATACTATAGAGACTAGACAATTAAGAATATACTATAGAGACTAGACAATAAAGAATATACTATAGAGACGAGACAATAAAGAATATACTATAGAGACTAGACAATAAAGATTATACTATAGAGACTAGACAATAAAGATTATACTATAGAGACTAGACAATAAAGAATATACTATAGAGACGAGACAATAAAGAATATACTATAGAGACTAGACAATAAAGATTATACTATAGAGACGAGACAATAAAGAATATACTATAGAGACTAGACAATAAAGAATATACTATAGAGACTAGACAATAAAGAATATACTATAGAGACTAGACAATGAAGACTATACTATAGAGACTAGACTATACTATACTGAACCACTCCATATTGATGCGAGTGAAATGTATGATATTGTTCTTTGGTAATTAGACTTAAATAGTGAAAATATTTTTAAAAATAAAGACTAAAATACTGTAAGAAGGTCAAAGAAAAAATAGTTAATTGATATTCTTCTCTCTAGTTGAATAAACCAAACAACTATAGACTTAAAGGAAATATCCTTGAAGTGAATATTGATTAAAGAAACTAGTTAAGATAAGCAAAAGAGTAATCTAGAATAGATACTGTACAGTGCCTTGCGAAAGTATTCGGCCCCTTGAATCTTTCAACATTTCACCACATTTCAGGCTTCAAACATAAAGATATAAAATGTTAATTTTTTGTCATGAATCAACAACAAGTGACACAATCGTGAAGTTGAACGAAATTTATTGGATCATTTAAACTTTTTTAACAAATAAAAAACTGAAAAGTGCAATATTATTCGCTCCTTTACTTTCAGTGCAGCAAACTCACTCCAGAAGTTCAGTGAGGATCTTTGAATGATCCAAGGTTGTCCTAAATGACTGATGATGATCAATAGAAGGCACCTGTGTGTCATCAAGTCTCCGTATAAATGCACCTGCTCTTGATAGTCTCAGGGTTCTGTTTAAAGAGAGAACCATGAAGACAAAGGAACACACCAGGCAGGTCCGAGATACTGGTGTGGAGAAGTTTAAAGCCGGGTTTGGATACAAAAAGATTTCCCAAGCTTTAAACATCTCAAGGATCACTGTGCAAGCAATTCTATTGAAATGGAAGGAGTATCAGACCACTGCAAATCTACCAAGACCCGGCCGTCCCTCCAAACTTTCATCTCAAACAAGGAGAAGACTGATCAGAGATGCAGCCAAGAGGTCCATGATCACTCTGGATGAACTGCAGATAACTACAGCTGAGGTGGGAGAGTCTGTTCATAGGACAACAATCAGTCGTGCACTGCACACATCTGGCCTTTATGGAAGAGTGGCAAGAAGAAAGCCATTTCTCAAAGATATCCATAAAAAGTCTTGTTTAAAGTTTGCCACAAGCCACCTGGGAGACACACCACACATGTGGAAGAAGGTGCTCTGGTCAGATGAAACCAAAATCCAACTTTTTGGCCACAATGCAAAACGATATGTTTGGCGTAAAAGCAACACAGCTCATCACCCTGAACACACCATCAACACTGTCAAACATGGTGGTGGCAGCATCATGGTTTGGGCCTGCTTTTCTTCAGCAGGGAAGATGGCTACAATTGATGGGAAGATGGATGGAGCCAAATACAGGACCATTCTGGAAGAAAACCTGTTGGAGTCTGCAAAAGACCTGAGACTGGGACGGAGATTTATCTTCCAACAGGACAATGATCCAAAACATAAAGCCAAATCTACAATGGAATGGTTCACCAATAGACGTATCCAGGTGTTAGAATGGCCAAGTCAAAGTCCAGACCTGAATCCAATGGAGAATCTGTGGAAAGAGCTGAAGACTGTTGTTCACAAACGCTCTCCATCCAACCTCACTGAGCTCCAGCTGTTTTGAAGGAAGAATGGGCAAGAATTCCAGTCTCTCGATGTGCAAAACTGATAGAGACATACCTCAAGAGACTTGCAGCTGGAATTGCAGCAAAAGGTGGCGCTACAGAGTATTAGCGCAAGGGGGCCGAATAATATTACACGCCCCACTTTTCAGTTTTTTATTTGTTAAAAAAGTTTAAATTATCCAATAAATTTCGTTCCACTTCACGATAAAATTTGATATCTTTATGTTTGAAGCCTGAAATGTGGCGAAATGTTGAAAGTTTCAAGGGGCCGAATACTTACGCAAGGCACTGTATTTCTGTTGTGGTTAAATAATCAAAGAGCTCTGACTCACACCTGATCTAATTAACTATAACATTCATAAACACATTTGAACAAACACAACACTCTCAGACATTCACATAGATTTACAAATAACACACTGATCTCAGAGATAAACAAACAAACACATGATGTCTTCAATTTAAATTGAATAAGATAAAAAAGTGTGACTGCTACAAACTGCTGTGTGTGTGTGTGTGTGTGTGTGTGTGTGTGTGTGTGTGTGTGTGTGTGTGTGTGTGTGTGTGTGTGTGTGAAAGAATTCCCTCAAACACCCGCCTCTGTTTCTCTTCACCATGAAGTCAAAACATACTGATAATTTGAACTCACTGCTAACTTCAAGGTTTATTCAAATAAAACACATGACAAACTTTAACTGACATCCACAGATCAAAGTTATGAATACACAACTCATGACACACAATATCCTCATCACCACCTGAATAGATGCATAACTGACCTTCTCATAACTTCTGATCTTATCCAGTCAGAGGTCAGAGGTCAGAGGTGGTGTTGAGAAGCTCCAGTGAGGGAGACATAAGAAGCCACTGTCCACTGCAGACTGAAATATATCAAAAGATCTCCTTGTTAGAAGGTGAACAAGAAACATGAACCAACATGAGTAAAGATAAAAACTTGACTAGCATACTTTTAAATATATATATGAACAAATGTAGTTTTAGGAAACTACTCTTTTGACATGTGGTGAAATAGTTAAGATGTTTAAATTACCAAACACAAGAAATCATGATTTGAGAAAAATACAACTTCCCTAAAACTAATAACACTTTAAATGATGCTCAAAGAAGGAACATATTGGTGTTATATATTTATATATATATTTAAAAGGACAATCAGATGGGCTGGAAATTGTCTAAACATTGGAGAAATTTCAAAGAACAGAAAACATATTGTTATGATTAATTAATTATGATGAATTTATGATTAAAACATATTTTCAGAATGAATCATTTTAAGAAGATGCATTTTGTAATAAATTTAAATAGAATACTTTTATCTACATCAATAGCAGCCAATAATACAATAGACAATATGAAAAGTGAAACTTGAAATTAAAAATTAAATTGATTCATTGAAAAAGTTCAATAAAAAATGAAAATATGTTTCTAAAGCTGCTTCTAATGTTCTAAGGCAACTATAAACATTTTATGAACAAAATATAAAGCAGAGAAAAGAATCGACTAAAAATGTAAGACCCAGAAGAAATTAATTAATTAATAAATGATGCCTTCAAGAAAGAAAATAGTAAATCATCTATTTAGAAACTATAGAATCATATCAGTCTCTAAATTACCTTTAAAGATAAATATACCTTTAATCTAAGTTGAAGAAAAAAAAGAACTAGAGCAAGAGATTGATGGAAAATAAACAAGTTGAATTCTAAATTGAAAACATATGGACTTCAAGTGTAATTTATTGAAGGAATTGAATTATATAAGCATTGAAAATTACTAGTTTTCATCCACATGACAAAATGATTTGATTGAAGTCTTAAAAGGTGTTAAATAAATACCAAATTAATACTAGAGTTTAACAGTTGTTGGAGGAGAACTTCAATATAAAGATAAAAAATGGGTTAATAATGGATAATAACGTTAAAAATTTTAGTCGAGTTCTATATCTAACAAAGGAGAAGAAAATAAAATAAAAGAATGAATCATTATAATTATGATTGAAAAAATATTTTATAGAGTATATTTTTACTTTTTACTTTTTAATTTCTTTTACTATTCATAAATTAAGTCTTAGTTAGTTTTTTATTAATTGGTTAAACTTTGGTCCGGAAATCCAACAATAGAAATGCTAATATAGAAAAAACATAATTAAATAAACGGATGCAGAAATGGTCACTTCTGAAAGTCACTTTTTTCTATTTTGATAATATTCATTTACTTTAGCAATAGACTTTGAAACAAAATCTAAGAGGAATAATAATGATTAAGCAAAGCTTAGAATATTTTTTTTAGCTAATAATGTCATATATTTTAATTTAATTTAATTAATAATTGATTAATCTAATTTAAGAGAGTTAATACAAAGAGTATTATGATTAATTAAATGATTTGACAATAGATTTGGATATAAAATAAACATTTTTTAAATACAAATAAATAAGGTTGTTTATTTGTCCCTCAGGGTGACTTAGATACTGAGCTGGATAATAGGTTTGTTACGTGATGGTGATTCTTGTTGCAGGTTCTGTCGATCAACTGCTGAAGGTCTGTCCAGATTGCATTCAATTAGTTTACATTTTTGGTGTAGAAAACAGCTGGAGAATAAGGTACGACTGTGTTTGACTATCTCTCTGACTTGGGTAGTAAATAGGAAGAGGTTCATTTTGTCTGCATGAAGTAGTTTGAGTCAATTCTAAATAAAAAGCATGATTTAAAGATGTATTGTTTCTCATTTGTCCAAAGAATGCGATGCTGTTCATGTCTTTCCTATGTTGCAGGACGAGCTCCATGATGCTCTGTTGACGAGGAGAACGACAACAACACAAACACGAGGGAGAACGACAACAACACAAACACGAGGGAGAACGTCAACAACACAAACACGAGGGAGAACGACAACAACACAAACACGAGGGAGAACGACAACAACACAAACACGAGGGAGAACGTCAACAACACAAACACGAGGGAGAACGTCAACAACACAAACACGAGGGAGAACGACAACAACACAAACACGGGGGAGAACGTCAACAACACAAACACGGGGGAGAACGTCAACAACACAAACACGGGGGAGAACGTCAACAACACAAACACGGGGGAGAACGTCAACAACACAAACACGGGGGAGAACGTCAACAACACAAACACGGGGGAGAACGACAACAACACAAACACGAGGGAGAACGACAACAACACAAACACGAGGGAGAACGTCAACAACACAAACACGAGGGAGAACGTCAACAACACAAACACGAGGGAGAACGTCAACAACACAAACACGAGGGAGAACGTCAACAACACAAACACGAGGGAGAACGTCAACAACACAAACACGAGGGAGAACGACAACAACACAAACACGAGGGAGAACGACAACAACACAAACACGAGGGAGAACGTCAACAACACAAACACGAGGGAGAACCCCTGAGTTATCTATTATAACCTCAGGTTCTGCGAGTTGGTGCGAAGCCCTCCAACGGCTTCGCTATGGGTTTACCCCGAGGCACCGCCTCGTCTCTGAGAAAGCTTAATGAACTCGCCACCCAGCAGGGGGCAGTACCTTCCTATAAAGGCGGGCAGCACCCGCCGCACTTTCTCCAACTGAAAACTCAGCGAGAAGGGCGGCCGCTGGGCGACGAGGTTGGAGGGCTTCGCACCAACTCGCAGAACCTGAGGTTATAATAGATAACTCAGGGGTTCTGCTTCATTGGTGCTCCGCCCTCCAACGGCTTCGCTATGGGTTTACCCAAAAGGCGAAGCCTGACGGGATAAATGTACCCCCAGCTGGACGCCGCTCCTGGAGCAGCATCACTAGGGCCCCGCCGGCCCAGGGTCCAATCCCACTTGAGCCGTGGGCCCTGAGGGGGGCACAACAGCGCTCAAGACAGTATGAGCTACTGATCCCGCCGTTACGTCGAGGAGATAGGCCTTAGCGAAGGTAGACGTGGACGCCCAAGAGGCAGCAGAGCAGATATCCTCTGCTGCCACACCCCGCAAAAGAGCCACTGAGGCTGCCACGCCACGGGTGGAATGTGCCCTAAGACCGCTAGGAGCGGATCCACCCGCTGCTCGGTAGGCACGGATAATGGCCGATCTCACCCAATGAGAGAACCTCTGGGGGGAGAGAGCCTCATCTACCGTGGCAGACAAAAAGGGCATCAGAGCGCCTAAACTCGGCCACCCGCCGCAAGTAACAGGCCAACGCCCTCACTGGACACAACAGGTGGAGACGCTCCTGACCCGGGTCCGAGTGAGGCGGCGGGTGAAAGGCCCGCAGCGTGAAGGTCGTCGCCCGGAACAAGGAACTCAGAATCTTCGGGCGGAACGCTGGGTTAGGACGCAAAGACACCGAAGACTCCTCGACGCCAAAGGAAAGACACTCAGGGCTAATGGAGAGGGCACAAAGCTCACTTGCTCTCTTCGTGGTTGTTAGTGCCAGAAGGAGCGATACCTTGAAAGACAAGATATCCAATGGGACTTGGTCAAGAGGCTCGAAGGTCGGCCCTGTGAGAGAGTCCAGTACCAACTGGAGATCCCACTGAGGGCTGGAAGGCCTTGCAGGAGGTCGAAGCCTGCAGGCACCCCGCAGGAAACGCGCCACCAAAGGGTGGGCGCGAACCGAAGCACCCTCAAAACCGACATGCCTCGTCGCTATGGCTGATGCGAACACTCTCAGTGTCGCCACAGTCCGCCCGTTATCCAGCAAATGTTGCAGGAAAGACAGGATAGCGGAGACCAAACAAGAGCTGGGGTCCAAGGACCTGTCTGAACACCAGCGGGAGAATATCCCCCACTTTGAGGCATAAAGCCTACGTGTTGATGGGGCCCGGGCGTTCTCCAGCGTGTGGAGAACGTCCGGGTCCAGGGTCCCGATCAGCTCGTCCCGTGCAGGAGCCACACCTTGAGAGGCCGGCCCAGCACCGGGGGCGCTGTCAGTGTCCCCCCCGCCTGACACAGGGCAGCGGGGCCCCAAGGGATGGCCCACGGGGCCCCGACCGCCATGCGCACCAGCTCTGGGAACCAGAGCGCCCCCGGGGAGTCTGGTGCCACTAGAATTAACCTCAGCCCCCCCCGCCTCGTCCTCCGAATCAGGGGGAGAAGGAGCCGCGGAGGAGGGAAGGCGAACAGCAGACCGACCGGCCACCTCGAATGGGCTAAAGCGTCCACGCCTAGTGGGGGGCGGTCCGAAGCCCTGAGGGAGAAACAAAGAGGGCATTTGAAGTTCTCCTTGCTGGCGAAGAGGTCTGCAACCGGGTGACCGAATCGAGACCAGATCTCGCTTGCCACTGCCTCGGACAGACCCCATTCGTCCTGGACGGCCCCCCTCGACAGTCTGTCCGCTACTGCATTCAGCTCGCCCGGGACGTGCTGGGCTCTGAGCGAAAGCAGGTGACAGTCCGCCCACAGCCAAATCTTCCTTGCCACACACAGAAGGGCTGGGGATCTGACTCCACCTTGGCGATTTACGTACGCCACGGCGGTGGAGCTGTCTGAAAATACTAGGACGTTGGACTGTGACAGTTGGGGAGAGAGGTGAAGCAGGACATTGTGAATTGCCTTCAGCTCTAGCCAGTTTATGTGTCTGAGCACCGGACTGCTCCAGACCCCACTGGCATAGGCCTGACCCGAGGTGCCTCCCCAACCTGTCAGGGAAGCGTCTGTGAACACTTGAGTGTAACGAAGGACGCAACCCAATGGAACTCTCCGCCTGAGGTTGGCGTGAGAGTTCCAGAACTGGATGTCCTGCAAAACCCGAGCGGGAAGGCGCACTTTCCGACCTCTTTCCCGCTTGAGGTCTAGCTTGAGACGACCAAACCATCTCTGAAGCTCCCTCATGTGCAGCAAGCCCAGCCGAACAACCGTGTGGGCTGCCGCCATGAGCCCCAGGAGGGACATAACAGTGCCTGCTGTTGTCACGTGACACCGAGCTTCCAGCAACTGTGTTGTCAGTCGGAGAATGGGCTGGATACGCACGTCCGGGAGGCGCGCGTATCCTTCCTCCGAGTTCAACAGTACCCTCAGGTAAACTAACTGTTGAGCTGGAGTCAGAGCGCTCTTGCTGAGGTTCACTGTGAACCCCAGGGTGGCAATATGGCTCAACACCTTCTGTGTGTGAGCGTAACTTTCTGCCTCTGACCTGGCAAGGATCAACCAGTCGTCCAGATAGGTCAAGATCCTTACCCCACTCACTCTCAAAGGCTCCACTGCCGCTTCCACACACTTGGTGAAGGTCCTGGGTGCCAGAGAGTAGCCGAACGGAAGTCGAGTGTACTGAAACACCCGACCCTCGAGGGCGAAACGCAAGTACTTTCGATGTCTCTTGACTATCGGTATGTGAAAGTACGCGTCGGTCAGGTCGATAGATGTCATCCAATCTCCTGGACATACACCTGAAAGCAGTTTCTTGACCGTCAACATGCGAAACGGGCGGGTAGCTATGAACTTGTTCAAATAGCTGAGGTCCAGAATGGGCCTCCAACCCCCGGTCTTCTTCGCCACGAGGAAGTACCGGGAGTAAAACCCTGACATCATCTCGGCTGCAGGGACCAGTTCTACGACCTCCTTCTGCAGCAGAGTAGACACCTCGTTTCTCAGACAGGATAGTTTCTCCTGCTCCACCATACGCGTCCAGAGAATCCCTGAAAAACGCGGGGGTTGACGGGCAAACTGTAGCGCATAGCCCCGCCTGATTACTCCCCCCAGCCAAGTGGGTCCTAGAAGTAAAACCAGGCGACTCCAAGCCGAATAATGTTCTGTCAGAACCGCAGCCCTGGCGAACCTTGGGTAGTCCTCCGGCCCGCCCCCCATGGACGGGCCGTAGACGAAAGGGCATCACACAAGCCGCGTCTCTATCTCTTGAATCCACAGAGCATGTACTCGAGTTGGATTCACTAGAACCCCCACTCTCATACATAAAAGCCGGCTCTGTGGGAGAAGCGCGCAAGTGCGCGTGAGACACCTCAGATGCGCGTCGTGCGTGTTTCCTTCCCCCCCCGGAAGTCTTCCCAACTCCCTGAGCACTTCTTAGTGTCACCGGAGCTGACAAAACCCGCGATGTGGAGGAAAGCGCTGGAGAATTAACCCGGAGCTGAAGTGAGTTAGGTCGCACACGCGTCGGCACCGCATCACTCACCCGGTCCCGTACATTCTCCAGCCCCGCTGGCGGTCCCGATCTGTTCGTCACTCGTGAGATCCGACCGCCACGCACCTCTCCAGTTGATCGACCAGACGGGACGGAAGTTCCTCGCCCTCGCCTGGTCTCAGAACGGCGAAAAAACTCGCGCGTAAAAACACCAGGTTGCGTCAGTTCCATGGCGCTTCTCCGCCGCCAACGTGACGTCCTCCACGGTGCCAGTGTTTGTAGACAGCGCTGTGGGGAAAGGAACAACCTCCGGTTAACATAGACATGTCCGGACAAGTTCCACTCACCTCATCAGCTGTCACGCTCTGTCGGGCACGAGCGCTGGTCGACGCGGAAGTAAACACAGCTGATTCAGCCGGTCTCGCGGACCTCTGCTCGTCTGTAAACAAAACACATGTGGTTGGAGTCTGCCCCTCATTCGTGTGGACAGACTCCGTTATTGCAGTCTCGGTATGACCCGGACGAAGGGGTTTAAAACCTCCTTCGGACTGTGTTATGAGAGGAAAATCACGCCGTCTATGACCGGCGGAACATGTTAGCTTAGCATTAGCGGCGAAAGTTTCTAATGACGCCTGTGAATACGTCACACTCACAGGCTGAAACACATGCACACTAACATCTCTCTCAGAACGAACCACAGAAAACGTCATACGTTCTCTTGTTTTATTCCCGACACATTCCCTTGAATGAATAGGGTGGAGGAGCCCTCGGCCGTCGACTCTGCTGCGGCTGCTGGCTCCCCGGCTCGCGCTGCGGATCTTGGCGACGCTCACTCGTCGCACGCCGCCGCTGTTGCCGATGTTGTTGGTGCTGCTGGGGTGGCTGGTCTCTGGTGACGCTTCCCCCCAGCACCAGATGATGATGCCGACGAACGGGATCTCCGTCTCCGCGTATCCCCGTCGCGCATCGTCATCACGCCAAACGTGACGTCATCCATGACGTTTCTCCGCCAAACGTGACGTCATCCATGGCGCCGGGATTTTCTTGACAACGCTCATCGGCGGTCAAACCCCGTCAGCGCATGTCAACACGGAAGTAAACACAGCTGATCAAGCCGGTCTCGTGGACATTTGCTTATCAGGCCGACGAACGGGATCTTCTCCGCGTATCCTCGTCGCGCCTCGTCATCACGCCCATGCAGGTGATGGCGGAGCTGCGCCGCCTCCTGCCGGGCCATTCCTCTCAATGGTGCGTCCGTTCCATGGCGTTTCTCCGCCAAACGTGACGTCATCCATGACGTTTCTCCGCCAACGTGACGTCATCCATGACGTTTCTCCGCCAAACGTGACGTCATCCATGGCGCCGGGATTTTTTTGACAACGCTCATCGGCGGTCAAACCCCGTCAGCGCATGTCAACACGGAAGTGAAGTAAACACAGCTGATCAAGCCGGTCTCGTGGACATTTGCTTATCTGGAAACAAAGCACATGGTGGAGTCTGCCCTTCATTCGTGTGGACAGACTCCGTTATTACAGTCTCGGTATGACCCGGACGAAGGGGTTTAAAACCTCCTCCGAACTGTGTTCTGAGAGGAAACTCTCGCCGTCTATGAACGGCGGAGCATGTTAGCTTAGCATTAGCGGCGAAAGTCTCTAATGACGCCTGTGAATACGTCACACTCACAGGCGGAGCCACATGCACACTAATACCTCTCAAGTGAACCCGTCGAGTGCTGCAGGAGGGCCATGAGACCTGCAAGAGATACTCACCTGATCGCTCTCGCATACCCCATGGTCGACTCCATGCAGCGAGCCAGTCGTCCTCCTCGTCGACATCTGTTCATGACCGATGGACGACTCAGCTCGACTCATCAGGGCCCAACACGTTGGAACGTGAGCTTGTCGAGTGCAGCGCACAGGACTGCCGTGTTGTTATTTTAAACAACACGGCAGTCCTGTGTTGATCATAATCATGATCTGAGGCGGCGTGGGTCGACAAGCCTCGAACGCTTCCCAACACTGTCAAAAGCCGTGGGAAGCGCTCGGAAGGCCACATAATCATCCCGTGTGATTTGGGCCTCTAGGCAAAACGAAGCAGACATGTGTGTCTCCTCTTCAGGGAGTCTTCGTGCACACATGGTTCACTTCAATATTCATTCGCCATCATTACATTCCACTGTCAGGAGCTTTCTCGCTGAGTTGAAAAAGGAGGAAGTGCGGCGGGTGCTGCCCGCCTTTATAGGAAGGTACTGCCCCCTGCTGGGTGGCGAGTTCATTAAGCTTTCTCAGAGACGAGGCGGTGCCTCGGGGTAAACCCATAGCGAAGCCGTTGGAGGGCGGAGCACCAATGAAGCAGAACGTCAACAACACAAACACGGGGGAGAACGTCAACAACACAAACACGAGGGAGAACGTCAACAACACAAACACGGGGGAGAACGTCAACAACACAAACACGAGGGAGAACGTCAACAACACAAACACGGGGGAGAACGTCAACAACACAAACACGAGGGAGAACGTCAACAACACAAACACGGGGGAGAACGTCAACAACACAAACACGAGGGAGAACGTCAACAACACAAACACGGGGGAGAACGTCAACAACACAAACACGGGGGAGAACGTCAACAACACAAACACGGGGGAGAACGTCAACAACACAAACACGGGGGAGAACGTCAACAACACAAACACGGGGGAGAACGTCAACAACACAAACACGGGGGAGAACGTCAACAACACAAACACGGGGGAGAACGTCAACAACACAAACACGGGGGAGAACGTCAACAACACAAACACGAGGGAGAACGTCAACAACACAAACACGGGGGAGAACGTCAACAACACAAACACGGGGGAGAACGTCAACAACACAAACACGGGGGAGAACGTCAACAACACAAACACGGGGGAGAACGTCAACAACACAAACACGGGGGAGAACGTCAACAACACAAACACGGGGGAGAACGTCAACAACACAAACACGGGGGAGAACGTCAACAACACAAACACGGGGGAGAACGTCAACAACACAAACACGGGGGAGAACGTCAACAACACAAACACGGGGGAGAACATCAACAACACAAACACGGGGGAGAACGTCAACAACACAAACACGAGGGAGAACGTCAACAACACAAACACGGGGGAGAACGACAACAACACAAACACGAGGGAGAACGTCAACAACACAAACACGGGGGAGAACGTCAACAACACAAACACGGGGGAGAACGTCAACAACACAAACACGGGGGAGAACGACAACAACACAAACACGGGGGAGAACGACAACAACACAAATACGGGGGAGAACGACAACAACACAAACACGAGGGAGAACGTCAACAACACAAACACGGGGGAGAACGTCAACAACACAAACACGGGGGAGAACGTCAACAACACAAACACGGGGGAGAACGTCAACAACACAAACACGGGGGAGAACGTCAACAACACAAACACGGGGGAGAACGTCAACAACACAAACACGGGGGAGAACGTCAACAACACAAACACGGGGGAGAACGTCAACAACACAAACACATCTCTCTGTTGATAGATCTCTGTTGATAGATCTCTGTTGATAGATCTCTGTTGATAGATCTCTGTTGATAGATCTCTGTTGATAGATCTCTGTTGATAGATCTCTGTTGATAGATCTCTCTGTTGATAGATCTCTCTGTTGATAGATCTCTGTTGATAGATCTCTGTTGATAGATCTCTGTTGATAGATCTCTCTGTTGATAGATCTCTCTGTTGATAGATCTCTGTTGATAGATCTCTCTGTTGATAGATCTCTGTTGATAGATCTCTGTTGATAGATCTCTGTTGATAGATCTCTGTTGATAGATCTCTGTTGATAGATCTCTCTGTTGATAGATCTCTCTGTTGATAGATCTCTGTTGATAGATCTCTCTGTTGATAGATCTCTCTGTTGATAGATCTCTCTGTTGATAGATCTCTGTTGATAGATCTCTCTGTTGATAGATCTCTGTTGATAGATCTCTCTGTTGATAGATCTCTGTTGATAGATCTCTCTGTTGATAGATCTCTGTTGATAGATCTCTCTGTTGATAGATCTCTCTGTTGATAGATCTCTGTTGATAGATCTCTCTGTTGATAGATCTCTCTGTTGATAGATCTCTCTGTTGATAGATCTCTCTGTTGATAGATCTCTGTTGATAGATCTCTGTTGATAGATCTCTCTGTTGATAGATCTCTGCTTGCTAGCGCCCGTGTTCACGTAAGTTTGTCTCTGACTTTTGCATAATTCACTAAACAAGCATTTTTCTTAAACTCATCCATGTGTCTGTCCTTCATTCCACCACCACGTACGAGGCTGGGGAGGGTCGGTTCATCGGAACACAAAAACCCTAACACATCATTTATTCTCATAGAACCAAACCTTATTTTCCTGGAGTGACGTCCTGTTGTTTTGGAAGGAAGTTCTTCTACAGTATGTTGGATTAACATTATTATAGACGTATACATACTTAGATTAATGCTTAAAGATAATCAAAATATAAAGTATAAGTTACTCTCTTGATCTAAGAGCTTAAACCTTCGACGACACATTAAGAATCAACATCCACTCAGACTGATCCACTGGTTCAAGACAAGCTTGGATCAGGATTAGATACGACACCAGTTATTGATCTGTTTATCAAATCACACCTTAGATCGTAGATCAAAGAACGAAGACACACCCGGGAAAGGGGGGATAAAAGACGGAAGAGAAGAAAACCCCCGAGAACATTTGAATGATAAGATTACAAGAAAACAACTAGGAAGTCTCTCTGCGGGGGATCGGGACACAGGGAACTTGAAAGAACCATTTGGCCGGAAAGAGACGACCACCTGGACGGGAAATTTGCCTCAAATATAGCGATGTTTCTACAGATCAGGACCTTTTCTCCGGGACTATTGACCTGTACAGTCACCTGATGGAGGGTCACCTGATGAAGAGTCACCTGATGGAGGGTCACCTGATGAAGGGTCACCTGATGGAGGGTCACCTGATGGAGGGTCACCTGATGAAGGGTCACCTGATGAAGGGTCACCTGATGGAGGGTCACCTGATGGAGAGTCACCTGATGAAGGGTCACCTGATGGAGAGTCACCTGATGGAGGGTCACCTGATGAAGGGTCACCTGATGGAGAGTCACCTGATGGAGGGTCACCT
Source organism: Callionymus lyra (assembly GCF_982586985.1). Lineage (NCBI taxonomy): Eukaryota > Metazoa > Chordata > Actinopteri > Syngnathiformes > Callionymidae > Callionymus > Callionymus lyra. The sequence goes on from NC_141829.1 coordinate 1,187,951, forward strand.
GATGAAGGGTCACCTGATGAAGGGTCACCTGATGGAGAGTCACCTGATGGAGGGTCACCTGATGGAGGGTCACCTGATGGAGAGTCACCTGATGCAGGGTCACCTGATAAAGGGTCACCTGATGAAGGGTCACCTGATGAAGGGTCACCTGATGAAGAGTCACCTGATAGAGGGTCACCTGATGAAGGGTCACCTGATGGAGGGTCACCTGATGAAGAGTCACCTGATGGAGGGTCACCTGATGGAGGGTCACCTGATGAAGAGTCACCTGATGGAGAGTCACCTGATGGAGGGTCACCGGATGGAGGGTCACCTGATGGAGAGTCACCTGATGGAGGGTCACCTGATGCAGGGTCACCTGATGGAGAGTCACCTGATAAAGAGTCACCTGATGGAGGGTCACCTGATGAAGGGTCACCTGATGGAGGGTCACCTGATGGAGGGTCACCTGATGAAGAGTCACCTGATGGAGGGTCACCTGATGGAGGGTCACCTGATGGAGAGTCATCTGGTGGAGAGTCACCTGATGGAGGGTCACCTGATGGAGGGTCACCTGATGGAGAGTCACCTGATAAAGAGTCACCTGATGGAGGGTCACCTGATGGAGGGTCACCTGATGAAGAGTCACCTGATGGAGGGTCACCTGATGAAGGGTCACCTGATGAAGGGTCACCTGATGGAGGGTCACCTGATGGAGAGTCACCTGATGGAGGGTCACCTGATGGAGGGTCACCTGATGGAGAGTCACCTGATGCAGGGTCACCTGATAAAGGGTCCACTGATGAAGGGTCACCTGATGAAGGGTCACCTGATGAAGAGTCACCTGATAGAGGGTCACCTGATGAAGGGTCACCTGATGGAGGGTCACCTGATGAAGAGTCACCTGATGGAGGGTCACCTGATGGAGGGTCACCTGATGAAGAGTCACCTGATGGAGAGTCACCTGATGGAGGGTCACCGGATGGAGGGTCACCTGATGGAGAGTCACCTGATGGAGGGTCACCTGATGGAGGGTCACCTGATGGAGAGTCACCTGATAAAGAGTCACCTGATGCAGGGTCACCTGATAAAGGGTCACCTGATGAAGGGTCACCTGATGAAGGGTCACCTGATGAAGAGTCACCTGATAGAGGGTCACCTGATGAAGGGTCACCTGATGGAGGGTCACCTGATGAAGAGTCACCTGATGGAGGGTCACCTGATGGAGGGTCACCTGATGAAGAGTCACCTGATGGAGAGTCACCTGATGGAGGGTCACCGGATGGAGGGTCACCTGATGGAGAGTCACCTGATGGAGGGTCACCTGATGGAGTGTCACCTGATGCAGGGTCACCTGATGGAGAGTCACCTGATAAAGAGTCACCTGATGGAGGGTCACCTGATGAAGGGTCACCTGATGGAGGGTCACCTGATGGAGGGTCACCTGATGAAGAGTCACCTGATGGAGGGTCACCTGATGGAGGGTCACCTGATGGAGAGTCATCTGGTGGAGAGTCACCTGATGGAGGGTCACCTGATGGAGGGTCACCTGATGGAGAGTCACCTGATAAAGAGTCACCTGATGGAGGGTCACCTGATGGAGGGTCACCTGATGAAGAGTCACCTGATGGAGGGTCACCTGATGAAGGGTCACCTGATGAAGGGTCACCTGATGGAGGGTCACCTGATGGAGAGTCACCTGATGGAGGGTCACCTGATGGAGGGTCACCTGATGGAGAGTCACCTGATGCAGGGTCACCTGATAAAGGGTCCACTGATGAAGGGTCACCTGATGAAGGGTCACCTGATGAAGAGTCACCTGATAGAGGGTCACCTGATGAAGGGTCACCTGATGGAGGGTCACCTGATGAAGAGTCACCTGATGGAGGGTCACCTGATGGAGGGTCACCTGATGAAGAGTCACCTGATGGAGAGTCACCTGATGGAGGGTCACCGGATGGAGGGTCACCTGATGGAGAGTCACCTGATGGAGGGTCACCTGATGGAGGGTCACCTGATGGAGAGTCACCTGATAAAGAGTCACCTGATGGAGGGTCACCTGATGAAGGGTCACCTGATGGAGGGTCACCTGATGGAGGGTCACCTGATGAAGTGTCACCTGATGGAGGGTCACCTGATGGAGGGTCACCTGATGGAGAGTCATCTGATGGAGAGTCACCTGATGGAGGGTCACCTGATGGAGAGTCATCTGATGGAGAGTCACCTGATGGAGGGTCACCTGATGGAGGGTCACCTGGTGGAGAGTCACCTGATGGAGGGTCACCTGATGGAGAGTCACCTGATGGAGGGTCACCTGATGGAGAGTCACCTGATGACTCTATCAAACTCTATTAGACTCTATCAAACTCTATTAGACTCTATCAAACTCTATTAGACTCTATCAAACTCTATTATACTCTATCAAACTCTTTTAGACTCTATCAAACTCTGTTATACTCTATCAAACTCTATTAGACTCTATCAAACTCTATTAGACTCTATCAAACTCTATCAGACTCTATCAAACTCTATCAGAGTCGAGCACATCGTCCCGGCAGGTGCTTTTTAGCCGAAGCTGTTTTTAATTCCTTTTCTGTGGTTTTTATCACGTCTATGAACCGAGGAGCAGAGAAACGATCTTGGAGAAAATGAATGAAAGTTGAATGATTGTTGCTCCACTGATGATTCTTTTAACTGTTGATGTTTTAGACAGAAACCACACGGAGCCTCATCCAGCAACAGGCGCTGAAACATCTGCTCATAGTCTGGTGGACGTTTGGATGAAGTAAGTAAGTAAGTAAGTAAGTAATATTTATTTATATAGCGCTTTTCGAGACCAGGGTCACAAAGCTTAGGAGCAACAGCCTGAAAAGATTTCTCTCCTCTGCTCCTGAGTCGTGTGCGTGGAACCATCAGTAGATTCTGATCCACAGACCTCAGAGCCCGAGCTGGGGTGTAAGTCTGGATCAGATCATGAAGGTCTGACCATGAATAGATCTGAAAGTAAGAACCAGAATTTTAAAGTTGATCCTGAGAGAAACTGGAAGCCAGTGAAGAGTTTGAAGGAGAAATGTGAGACAGATCATGTTCCGACAACATTTTCCTAAGTTTAGAGATTTTTCTCAGTTGAAGGAAACAGTTTCTGGTCAAAAACTTGTCCAGTAGTACTTGACCCTCAGGTGTGATGTGAGCAGCTGGACTTTAAAGCATGTCAACGATCTACAGATTTTAATCTTTTAAATCTTAACAATGAACTTCTTTTTATCAGGAGTTTTTAAACATGTTCGCTTTTTAAATGGAGCCTCAATCATGTCTTTAACTCTCTGCACTGGTTTTTAAAGCAGCCGCTGATCCACAGAGCTGGACATCAGCAGCAGTACTTTACCTGGGCTGACAGGGGCGCTGGTCAGCAGCAGTACTTTACCTGGGCTGACGGGGGCGCTGGTCAGAAGCAGTACCTTACCTGGGCTGACGGGGGCGCTGGTCAGAAGCAGTACCTTACCTGTGCTGACGGGGGCGCTGGTCAGCAGGACAGTATCCCTGAAGCAACTCGTGGACGCTGACATTACTGGGGAAACATCTGTGAGGTTCTCTGGACATCACTGGACGAATAAAAGGATCACGGCTCCAGAAAAAACTTTACTCCACCAGTACACGGACGGATGGAGCCGGACCCAGAGGACCTCTTCCCGGACCTGCACCTGAGCCCTGAGGTCCGGGACAACAACAACAACAACAACAACAACAACAACAACAACAACAACAACAACAACACTCCTGACCACCACGGACAGAGACGTTTGAACACAAGGCCACTTAGAGGAGTTCTACTTCATATTGGTGCTCCGCCCTCTAACGGCTTCGCTATTGGTTTTACCCCGAGGCACCGCCTCGTCTCTGAGAAAGCTTAATGAACTCGCCACCCAGCAAGGGGCAGTCCACTTCCTATAAAGGCGGGAAACACCCGCCGCACTTCCTCCTTTACAACTCAGCGAGAAAGCTCCTGGCAGTGGAATGTAATGATGGCAAATGAATATTGAAGCGAACCATGTGTGCATGAAGACTCCCTGAAGATGGGAGACACACGTCTGCTTCGTTTGCCTAGAGGCCCAAATCACACGTGATGATTTTGTGGCCTTCCGAGCGAGAGCGATCAGGTAAGTATCTCTTGCAGGCCAAGTGTGCATGTGTTTCCGCCTGTGAGTTTGACGTATTCACAGGCGTCATTAGAAACTTTCGCCGCTAATGCTAAGCTAACATGCTCCGCCGTTCATAGACGGCGAGAGTTTCCTCTCAGAACACAGTTCGGAGGAGGTTTTAAACCCCTTCGTCCGGGTCATGCCGAGACTGTAATAACGGAGTCTGTCCACACGAATGAAGGACAGACTCAACCATGTGTGTTTGTTTCCAGATAAGCAAATGTCCACGAGACCGGCTTGATCAGCTGTGTTTACTTCACTTCCGTGTTGACATGCGCTGACGGGGTTTGACCGCTGATGAGCGTTGTCAAGAGATAGAGAAGCGGCTTGTGTGATGCCCTTTCGTCTACGGCCCGCTCTGGGACGTTAGCGGGGGTGGGCCGGAGGACAACCCAAAGTTCGTCAGGGCTGTGGTTCTGACAGAACATTATTCGATTTGGATTTGCCTGGTTTTACTTCATTTCAGATCTCAGAGGGAAGTAATCAGGCGGGGCTATGCGCTCCAATTTGCCCGTCTACCCCCACGTTTTTCAGGGATTCTCTGGACACGCGTGGCGGAGCAGGGAACTAAGTTTTCCTGTCTAAGAAACGAGTTCTCTACTCTGCTTCAGTAGAGCTGCTTCCTGCAGCAGGGATGATGACAGGGTTTTACTCCCGGTACTTCCTTGTGCCAAGAAGTCCGTGGGTTGGAGACCCATACTGGACCTGAGCTATTTGAACAGATTCATAGCTACCCGCCCGTTTCGCATGTTGACGGTCAAGGAACTGCTCACAGGTGTTAGTCCAGGAGATTGGATGACATCTATCGACCTGACAGACGCGTACTTTCACTTCGAAAGCACTGGCTTTTTGCCCTCGAGAATCGTGTTTCAATACACTCGGTTCCCATTTGGCTACGCTATGGCACCCAGGATCTTCACCAAGTGTGTGGAGGCGGCACTGGAGCCATTAAGAGTGAGTGGGGTGAGGATCTTGACCTATCTGGACGACTGGTTGATCCTTGCCTGGTCAGAGGCAGGAAGTTACACTCACACACAGAAGGTGTTGAGCCATATTGCCACCCTGGGGTTCACGGTGAACCTCAGCAAGAGCGCTCTGACTCCAGTTCAACAGTGAGTTTACCAGGGGGTACTATTGAACGCGGAGGAGGGATACGCGCGCCTCCCGGACGTGCGTATCCAGCCCATTCTCCGACTGACAACACAGTTGCTGGAAGCTCGGCGTCATGTGACGACCGCAGGCACTGTTATGTCCCTCCTGGGGCTCACGACAGCAGCTCACACGGTAGTTCGGCTGTGCTTGCTGCATATGAGGGAGCTTCAGAGATGGTTTGGTCGTTTCAAGCTAGACCTCAAGCGGGAACAGGGTCGAAAAGTGCACCTTCCCGCTTGGGTTTTGCAGGACATCCAGTTTTTGGGACTCTCTAGCCAACCTCAGACGGAGAGTCCAATGGGTTGCGTCCTTCTTTACACTCAGGTGTTCACAGACGCTTCTCTGACAGGTTGGGGAGGCACCTCGGGTCAGGCCTACGCCAGCGGGTAGACCAGTGTACAGTCACACAATCTGGCTAGAGCTAAAGGCAATTACAACGTCCTGCTTCACCTCTCTTCCCAACTGTCACGGTCCAACGTCCAAGTGCTATCCGACAGCTCGACCGCCGTGGTGTACGTTAATCGCCAAGGTGGAGCCAGATCCCCAGCCCTTCTGAGTGTGGCAAAGAAGTTGGCTGTGGGCAGACCGTCACTTGCTTTCTCTCAGAGCTCAGCATGTACCGGGCGAGCTGAACGCAGTAGCGGACAGACTGTCGGGTGGGGGTCGTCCACGACGAATGGGGTCTGTCCGAGGCAGTGGAGAGCCGAGATATGGTCTTGGTTCGGTCACCCGGTGGCAGACCTCTTTGCCAGCAAGGAGAACTTCAGATGTCCTCTCTGGTTCTCCCTCAGGGCATCGGATTGCCCCCACTAGGCGTGGACGCTTTAGCCCACTTGAGTTGGCCGGCCGGACTACTGTTCGCCTTCCCTCCTCCGCGGCTCCTCCTCCCCTTAGTTCGGAGGACGAGGCGGGAGGGGCTGAGGTTAACACTGGTAGCGACAGACTCTCTGGTGCGCATGACGGTCAAGGACCCGTCGGCCATCACTTGGGCCCCCGCTGCCCTGGGCCGGCCTCTCAAAGTGTGGCTCCTGCACGGGACGAGCTGAGCGGGACTTGGACCCGGGCGTTCTCCACACGCTGGAGAATGCCCGGGCCCCGTCGACACGCAGGCTTATGCCTCGAAGTGGGTATTTTCTCCCGCTGGTGTGCAGACAGGTCCTTCGACCCCAGCTCCTGTTTGGTCTCTGCTGTCCTGTCTTCCTGCAACTTTTGCTGGATAGCGGACGGACTTGGCAACACTGAGAGTGTTCGCATCAGTCATAGCAACGAGGCATGTCGGGTTGAGGGTGCTTCGGCTCGCGCCCACCCTCTGGTGGCGCCTTTTTCTTACGGGGTGCCTGCAGGCTTTGACTTCCTTCAAGGCCTTCCAGTCCTCAGTGGGATCTCCAGTTTGTACTGGATTCTCTCACAGGCCCGACCTTCGAGCCTCTTGACCAAGTCCCACTGGACAACTTGTCTTCAAGGTATCGCTCCTTCTGACACTAACAACCACGAAGAGAGCGAGTGAACTTTGTGCTCTCTCCACTAGCCCTGAGTCTTTCTTGGCGTCGAGGAGTCTTCGGTGTCATTCCTGCGGGTGGCTGTGTTTAGGCGCTCTGATGCCCTATTCATCTGTCGCAGTAGATGCCGACGGGGTGAGGCGATCTCCTCCCAGAGGTTTCTCATTGGGTGAGATCGGCCATTATCCGGGCCTACCAAGCAGCGGATGGATCTGCTGCTAGCGGACTGAGGGCACATTCCACCCGTGGTGTGACAGCCTCAGTGGCTCTTCACTGGGTGTGGCAGCAGAGGACATCTGCTCAGCTGCTTCTTGGGCGTCCACGTCAACCTTGCTAACGCCTAATCTCCTCGACGTGACGGCGGGATCAATAGCTCATACGGTTTTGAGCGCTGCTGTGCCCCCCTCAAGGCCCACGGCTCCAGTAGACTTGGATCCTGGGCTGGCAGGGCCCTAGCAATGCTGCTTCAGGAGCGGCGTCCAGCTGGGGGTACATTTATCCCGTCAGGCTTCGCCTTGGGTTTAAACCAATAGCGAAGCCATTAGAGGGCGGAGCACCAATATGAAGTAGAACCCCTGAGTTATCTATCATAACCTCAGGTTCTACGAATTGGTGCGACGCCCTCTAACCTCGTCGCCCAGCGGCCGCCCTTCTCGCTAAGTTTTCAGTTGGAGGAAGTGCGGCGGGTGTTTCCCGCCTTTATAGGAAGTGGACTGCCCCCTGCTGGGTGGCGAGTTCATTAAGCTTTCTCAGAGACGAGGCGGTGCCTCGGGGTAAGTAAGTAAGTAAGTAAGTAAGTAATATTTATTTATATAGCGCTTTTCCAGACCAGGGTCACAAAGCGCTTAAACAACCAAAACAATACTCAAAAAAGTATATACACTTTAAAAATCAAGATAATACTGAGGAACAACACAGGAGTTCCAGAAAATCAAGGAAAATCCTGAACAAATAGAAACGTCTTAAGATGTTTCTTAAAGGGGTCAGTAGATCCATCAAGCGCAAAGAGAGAGAAGATTGTTCCAAAGCTTAGGTGCAACAGCCTGAAAAGATTTCTCTCCTCTGGTACTGAGTCGTGTGCGTGGAACCATAAGTAGATTCTGATCCACAGACCTCAGAGCCCGAGCTGGGGTGTAAGGCTGGATCAGATCAGTGATGTAAGGAGGAGCCTGACAATGAATAGATCTGAAAGTAAGAACCAGAATTTTAAAGTTGATCCTGAAAGAAACTGGAAGCCAGTGAAGAGTTTGAAGGAGAAATGTGAGTTCTTCTACTAGAGCGGCTCAGAGTTCTGAATCAACTGCAGGCGAGACGATCCTTCTTGTTAAGACATGAAAACAAACTGTTATAATAGTCCAGACGAGAAGAAACAAAGGCATGGATTATAAGATCCAGATCATGTTCCGACAACATTTTCCTAAGTTTAGAGATTTTTCTCAGTTGAAGGAAACAGTTTCTGGTCAGTTTTCTTCAGTGTCGAACAAGAGACATGTCTTTATCAAATACAACACCCAGGTTTCTCAGGCACAGTTTGACAGACTGACCTAAGTCACTCAAGTACTGACTCAACCCTGGAACCTTATCATCAGGAGCAATCACCAGTGTTTCAGTTTTGTCCACATTAGCTGTAGAGTGTTTTCACTCATTGTTTGATTTCTAGCAAACAACTGACTAAGTTCAGCCTCTGGGGCTCAGTTGGATCAACAGAGCAGTAGAGCTGGATGTCATCAGCAAACATGTGATAAGAAACATCAGGAAATCTCTGAATGATTTTACCGAGGGGAATCAAGTACAGCAAAAACAATAAAGGACCCAGAACAGAACCTTGAGGGACTCCACACAACATATCTGCCGCTTCAGACCTCATTTGATTGGCAGATACACTAAAACTGCGCCCAGAAAGGTAAGATGAGAACCATTCTAACACAGACCCAGACAGTCCCACTTCATCCCTCAGTCTTCTCAGCAGGATCTGGTGATCAACTGTGTCAAAGGCTGAGTGGGGTAAACCAATAGCGAAGCCGTTAGAGGGCTTCGCACCAATTCGTAGAACCTGAGGTTATGATAGATAACTCAGGGGTTTTTATGTGAACTGTGTGAAGATTTTAAACCAGAGACTCTTTTACGACGACCGACTAACACAGACTTGGGGACTGGAGGTCACACTGGAGGTCACACTGGAGGTCACAGTGGAGGCAGTGGAGGACGACCTGAATGACTTCAGTAAACATTACTTTTACTTCAGTAAACATTACTTTGACTTGTGTTTTTATTTGCCACTGATTTAACAAACTTAGCAAACTTTTCACTGATGTTTCCTGACTCAGCAGAAGTTGATTTGGAACTTTTCTTGTATTCTTTTATTGAACGTTCTCGTGTCGAATCCATCATCATTGAAGCAGGTGTGATGCCATCAGAGAAGATTGAGAAGATGTTTCACCTTGTTTTCTTGAGAACATCCTTGAAAAAAGACATGATTGAGAAACAGAACCAGACTGAGGAGCAGAAAGAAGGAAAAAGAACAATATGTGACGTCAACTCATGGACTTCATCTCTACACAAAGACAACTGGAGTCTTTTACTGGAGGTCAAAGGTTACACTTTATTGACACTGAAGAGCAAACAAGAGTCACAATGATTACAAAGAAAGATTCATCCAAACACTCGTGGATCATGTTGACGCTCAGAGAGTCTCTGGCTGAACATCTGCTGGAGACACTTCCAACATCTGCACTTCCTCCACAGGTGCTGGGAGCTGCTCTCTGCTCCTCTGGACCACAACAACAACAACAACAACAACAACAACAACAACAACAACAACACACATCATGAAGATCACGACACTGAGCATCAAGGACCGCACTAGATGGTGATCAACCTCTGGCTCTCTGAACACTAGGGTCTTAGATGTGAACACACAACGTCTGTCTTTCCAAACCACACACCAGAAGTCTCCTCTGTGTTCCAGAGAGATGTTCGTGATCACCAGGCTCGTGTCGGAGCGAGAGATTCTGTCTTCTTGTTCTTCATATACAAGTGATGTTCTTCCTTCAGTTCTGTTTGTCTTCATGAACCAGTGGATCTCATCAGTCTGTTTCCAGTCACATCGTAGAGTCTCGTTCTCTCCTCCAGTGAAGAACACCTCAGCAGGCGGGTCAGACTCAGGACACACAGTCAGGTAGTAATAATCATACTGACCACTGCGATCACAGGTGTATAAACCTGTGTGGTTCAAGGTCAGTGATGGAAACATCAGAGTGTAGTTGTCAATCACTTCATGTTTCATCACTGAACTAATCCAACACACATGTGGTTTGTTTCCAGTGACGTCAGAGCAGTTCAGCTCCAGACTCTCTCCCACTGACCTGTGAATGTAATTATATTGTATATAAACATGAAACTCCTTCAGTCGTTCACAGCTCTGATGGTTCTTCTGCAGACAGGAATAAGAGAACGAACCAGAACTTACAACAATCGTTACCAGAAGAGAAGTTTTGTTCTTCACTTGCTGTAGTTTGTTCATTGAAGATGTTTCATCATCGATTAAAGATAAATCAAAGTTTCTTGTTCTGCGGTTTAATTGATATAAAGCCCACTGGACACTCTGGTTTGGTCCCACACCGTCACAGTCCAGCTCCAGTGTCTGTCCAACATAAGGTCTCAAGACCTGACGTCTCATCTTTCGTTCGTCACAAACCAGGAGAGTGAAGTTCTTCTCGTGCGTCACGTTGTTCTGGGTCCAGCACAGTTCTTGGTACTGACCCGAGTCTGAGACCTTCAGAGGGTCTGTTATATAAGAAGCTTCTCTCTGCAGACTGGAGTCCTCACTCATGGTGACCTGGAGAACGTTCAACACATCAGTTCAGACACGATCGAAGTCACACTCACTTGTACTCACATGATGTGAAGAGTTCCACAGAAGTTCCTTCTCCTCACCGATCCATCTGGAGATCAAACAGACGCCATCAGCTGGTTTGTTCAGGAAGAAGCGATGATCGTCTCCTTCTCTCTTGAGGATCTCAGCGAGGATGTTGTTGGAGAAGAAGGTCAGCAGCAGCAGCATCAGTGCAGCCATGTCTGCGTCTGTGAGTGAGAGTCGCCTCTGCAGCTTCATGATGTCAATCTCTTCCCCATCAGCAGCTTCTCGCCTACGATTGGTGGAACCAGACGATAACAGGATGTTCTACGTCTACTTCCTGTTTCATCAGATGTGAAGCAACAACGTGAGTGAACTCACATGATTGACACTATTTTAATGCAATAAAAACATCATTATTCATTCAAGTCACTTTTTCACTTTCATCAGTTCATTTTCTCAAAACCTGTCAATTTTTGAAAACATTAACATACTTTAAAGTCATAAAACAGCATAAAAGTCCTGTTTTTTAACTTCTTTTCAAAAGTCGTCTCCGAAACAAACCAAAGTGAATCAAGACGAGGGAGAGCAAAAGGTCAAAGGTCAAGTTGACAAAAGTTGTTGTGTTACTGTAGAACCATATGTTACTGCAGAGACAGAACTACGGAGGGTCATCAACACTGACCTCTGCCCACCCTGATGACATCTTGACCTCTCGCTGCCTCCTGAACCCTTGCTAACCTGTTCCTCACCTGTTCACCTGCTGTTCACCTGTTCACCTGCTCCTCACCTGTTCACCTGTTCAACTGTTCCTCACCTGTTCACCTGCTGTTCACCTGTTCACCTGCTGTTCACCTGTGCACCTGTTCACCTGTTCACCTGTTCACCTGTTCAACTGTTCCTCACCTGTTCACCTGTTCACCTGCTCCTCACCTGTTCACCTGTTCAACTGTTCCTCACCTGTTCACCTGCTGTTCACCTGTGCACCTGTTCACCTGTTCACCTGTTCACCTGCTCCTCACCTGTTCACCTGTTCACTTGTTCACCTGCTCCTCACCCGTTCACCTGTTCACCTGTTCACCTGTTCACCTGCTCCTCACCTGTTCACCTGTTCACCTGCTCCTCACCTGTTCACCTGTTCACCTGCTCCTCACCTGTTCACCTGTTCACTTGTTCACCTGCTCCTCACCTGTTCACCTGTTCACCTGTTCACCTGTTCACCTGCTGTTCACCTGTTCACCTGTTCACCTGTTCACCTGTTCACCTGCTCCTCACCTGTTCACCTGTTCACCTGCTCCTCACCTGTTCACCTGTTCACCTGCTCCTCACCTGTTCACCTGTTCACTTGTTCACCTGCTCCTCACCTGTTCACCTGTTCACCTCACACACACACACACACACACACACACACACACTCACACACACACACACACACACACACACACACACACACACACACACACACACACACACAGCCATGAAGGTAGAACAGCATCAGAAGCTTCAGACGTTCATCTGATCTCACTGATGGAAGGAGAAACAAACGATAAACATCAGGAAACACTTGTTTTATCTTCTTTCAAATGTTTGCAATAATGCTTTAAAATAAACCTGATGTTAGTTTCATTTATTTATTCTTATCAGTGATTCATAGCCTCGATTAAAACCTGCTTATTTAATGTCATCCGTGTTTCACTTCAAAAGGATGAGAAGGAATGAAATGTGTGAGAACCATGGTGTTAGAAAGCGGAGGTTGAGTGACAGATAAAGATATAGTTCTTCACGCTGATCATGATCTTCATGATCTGACGCTGAACGAACCAAGAGATAAGAAAGTAACTGTTAATATCATCATTTATTCTCATAGAAGCAAACCTTATTTTCCTGGAGTGACGTCCTGTTGTTTTGGAAGGAAGTTCTTCTACAGTATGTTGGATTAACATTATTATAGACGTATACATACTTAGATTAATGCTTAAAGATAATCAAAATATAAAGTATAAGTTACTCTCTTGATCTAAGAGCTTAAACCTTCGACACATTAAGAATCAACATCCACTCAGACTGATCCACTGGTTCAAGACAAGCTTGGATCAGGATTAGATACGACACCAGTTATTGATCTGTTTATCAAATCACACCTTAGATCGTAGATCAAAGAACGAAGACACACCCGGGAAAGGGGGGATAAAAGACGGAAGAGAAGAAAACCCCCGAGAACATTTGAATGATAAGATTACAAGAAAACAACTAGGAAGTCTCTCTGCGGGGGATCGGGACACAGGGAACTTGAAAGAACCATTTGGCCGGAAAGAGACGACCACCTGGACGGGAAATTTGCCTCAAATATAGCGATGTTTCTACAGATCAGGACCTTTTCTCCGGGACTATTGACCTGTACAGTCACCTGATGGAGGGTCACCTGATGGAGGGTCACCTGATGGAGGGTCACCTGATGGAGAGTCACCTGATGGAGGGTCACCTGATGGAGGGTCACCTGATGGAGGGTCACCTGATGGAGAGTCACCTGATGGAGGGTCACCTGATGAAGGGTCACCTGATGGAGGGTCACCTGATGGAGAGTCACCTGATGGAGGGTCACCTGATGGAGGGTCACCTGATGAAGGGTCACCTGATGGAGAGTCACCTGATGGAGGGTCACCTGATGAAGGGTCACCTGATGAAGGGTCACCTGATGGAGGGTCACCTGATGGAGAGTCACCTGATGGAGGGTCACCTGATGAAGGGTCACCTGATGAAGGGTCACCTGATGGAGGGTCACCTGATGAAGAGTCACCTGATGAAGAGTCACCTGATGGAGGGTCACCTGATGGAGAGTCACCTGATGGAGGGTCACCTGATGGAGAGTCACCTGATGGAGGGTCACCTGATGGAGGGTCACCTGATGGAGAGTCACCTGATGGAGGGTCACCTGATGAAGAGTCACCTGATGAAGAGTCACCTGATGGAGGGTCACCTGATGAAGAGTCACCTGATGAAGAGTCACCTGATGGAGGGTCACCTGATGGAGAGTCACCTGATGGAGAGTCACCTGATGGAGGGTCACCTGATGAAGAGTCACCTGATGGAGGGTCACCTGATGGAGAGTCACCTGATGGAGGGTCACCTGATGAAGAGTCACCTGATGAAGAGTCACCTGATGAAGAGTCACCTGATGGAGGGTCACCTGATGAAGAGTCACCTGATGGAGAGTCACCTGATGGAGAGTCACCTGATGGAGGGTCACCTGATGGAGAGTCACCTGATGGAGGGTCACCTGATGAAGAGTCACCTGATGGAGAGTCACCTGATGGAGAGTCACCTGATGGAGGGTCACCTGATGGAGGGTCACCTGATGGAGAGTCACCTGATGGAGGGTCACCTGATGGAGAGTCACCTGATGGAGGGTCACATGATGGAGGGTCACCTGATGAAGAGTCACCTGATGGAGGGTCACCTGATGGAGAGTCACCTGATGGAGGGTCACCTGATGGAGAGTCACCTGATGGAGAGTCACCTGATGGAGGGTCACCTGATGGAGGGTCACCTGATGGAGAGTCACCTGATGGAGGGTCACCTGATGGAGAGTCACCTGATGGAGGGTCACCTGATGGAGGGTCACATGATGGAGGGTCACCTGATGAAGAGTCACCTGATGGAGGGTCACCTGATGGAGGGTCACCTGATGAAGAGTCACCTGATGGAGGGTCACCTGATGAAGAGTCACCTGATGGAGAGTCACCTGATGGAGAGTCACCTGATGGAGAGTCACCTGATGGAGGGTCACCTGATGGAGAGTCACCTGATGGAGGGTCACCTGATGGAGAGTCACCTGATGGAGAGTCACCTGATGGAGGGTCACCTGATGGAGAGTCACCTGATGGAGAGTCACCTGATGGAGGGTCACATGATGGAGGGTCACCTGATGAAGAGTCACCTGATGGAGAGTCACCTGATGGAGGGTCACCTGATGGAGGGTCACCTGATGGAGAGTCACCTGATGGAGGGTCACCTGATGGAGAGTCACCTGATGGAGGGCCACATGATGGAGGGTCACATGATGGAGGGTCACCTGATGAAGAGTCACCTGATGGAGAGTCACCTGATGGAGAGTCACCTGATGGAGGGTCACATGATGGAGGGTCACCTGATGAAGAGTCACCTGATGGAGAGTCACCTGATGGAGAGTCACCTGATGAAGAGTCACCTGATGGAGGGTCACCTGATGGAGAGTCACCTGATGGAGGGTCACCTGATGGAGAGTCACCTGATGGAGGGTCACATGATGGAGGGTCACCTGATGAAGAGTCACCTGATGGAGGGTCACCTGATGGAGAGTCACCTGATGGAGGGTCACCTGATGGAGAGTCACCTGGTGGAGGGTCACATGATGGAGGGTCACATGATGGAGGGTCACCTGATGAAGAGTCACCTGATGGAGAGTCACCTGATGGAGGGTCACATGATGGAGGGTCACCTGATGAAGAGTCACCTGATGGAGAGTCACCTGATGGAGAGTCACCTGATGAAGAGTCACCTGATGGAGGGTCACCTGATGGAGAGTCACCTGATGGAGGGTCACCTGATGGAGAGTCACCTGATGGAGGGTCACATGATGGAGGGTCACCTGATGAAGAGTCACCTGATGGAGAGTCACCTGATGGAGGGTCACCTGATGGAGAGTCACCTGATGGAGAGTCACCTGATGAAGAGTCACCTGATGGAGGGTCACCTGATGGAGAGTCACCTGATGGAGAGTCACCTGATGGAGAGTCACCTGATGGAGGGTCACCTGATGGAGGGTCACCTGATGGAGGGTCACCTGATGGAGAGTCACCTGATGGAGGGTCACCTGATGGAGAGTCACCTGATGGAGGGTCACCTGATGGAGAGTCACCTGATGGAGAGTCACCTGATGAAGAGTCACCTGATGGAGGGTCACCTGATGGAGAGTCACCTGATGGAGAGTCACCTGATGGAGGGTCACATGATGGAGGGTCACCTGATGGAGGGTCACCTGATGGAGAGTCACCTGATGGAGAGTCACCTGATGGAGAGTCACCTGATGGAGGGTCACATGATGGAGGGTCACCTGATGGAGGGTCACCTGATGGAGAGTCACCTGATGGAGGGTCACCTGATGGAGGGTCACCTGATGGAGAGTCACCTGATGAAGAGTCACCTGATGGAGGGTCACCTGATGGAGAGTCACCTGATGGAGGGTCACCTGATGGAGAGTCACCTGATGGAGGGTCACATGATGGAGGGTCACCTGATGGAGGGTAACCTGATGGAGAGTCACCTGATGGAGGGTCACATGATGGAGGGTCACCTGATGGAGGGTCACCTGATGGAGAGTCACCTGATGGAGGGTCACATGATGGAGGGTCACCTGATGGAGGGTCACCTGATGGAGAGTCACCTGATGGAGAGTCACCTGATGGAGGGTCACCTGATGGAGAGTCACCTGATGGAGGGTCACATGATGGAGGGTCACCTGATGGAGAGTCACCTGATGGAGAGTCACCTGATGGAGGGTCACCTGATGGAGGGTCACCTGATGGAGGGTCACCTGATGAAGAGTCACCTGATGGAGGACAGGAGGAGACAGAAGGCGGAGACAGGCAGGTGAGTGAGACAGGTGAAGGGGGAGACAAGCAGGTGAGTGAGATAGGTGAAGGGGGAGACAGGCAGGTGAGTGAGACAGGTGAAGGGGGAGACAGGCAGGTGAGTGAGACAGGTGAAGGGGGAGACAGGCAGGTGAGTGAGACAGGTGAAGGGGGAGACAGGCAGGTGAGTGAGACAGGTGAAGGGGGAGACAGGCAGGTGAGTGAGATAGGTGAAGGGGGAGACAGGCAGGTGAGTGAGACAGGTGAAGGGGGAGACAGGCAGGTGAGTGAGACAGGTGAAGGGGGAGACAGGCAGGTGAGTGAGACAGGTGAAGGGGGAGACAGGCAGGTGAGTGAGACAGGTGAAGGGGGAGACAGGCAGGTGAGTGAGACAGGTGAAGGGGGAGACAGGCAGGTGAGTGAGACAGGTGAAGGGGGAGACAGGCAGGTGAGTGAGACAGGTGAAGGGGGAGACAGGCAGGTGAGTGAGACAGGTGAAGGGGGAGACAGGCAGGTGAGTGAGACAGGTGAAGGGGGAGACAGGCAGGTGACTGAGACAGGTGAAGGGGGAGACAGGCAGGTGAGTGAGACAGGTGAAGGGGGAGACAGGCAGGCGAGTGAGACAGGTGAAGGGGGAGACAGGCAGGTGAGTGAGACAGGTGAAGGGGGAGACAGGCAGGTGAGTGAGACAGGTGAAGGGGGAGACAGGCAGGTGAGTGAGATAGGTGAAGGGGGAGACAGGCAGGTGAGTGAGACAGGTGAAGGGGGAGACAGGCAGGTGAGTGAGAACGGTGAAGGGGGAGACAGGCAGGTGAGTGAGAGAGGTGAAGGGGGAGACAGGCAGGTGAGTGAGACAGGTGAAGGGGGAGACAGGCAGGTGAGTGAGACAGGTGAAGGGGGAGACAAGCAGGTGAGTGAGACAGGTGAAGGGGGAGACAAGCAGGTGAGTGAGACAGGTGAAGGGGGTGACAGGCAGGTGAGTGAGACAGGTGAAGGGGGAGACAGGCAGGTGAGTGAGACAGGTGAAGGGGGAAACATGAGTGAGGTGAATAAAACCTTTGAAAAAGTAACGATCAAACAAACAGAGTTTGAACAATAAGGACTCAAACAGCTGAGAGTGAGACAGGTGAGAGTGAGACAGGTGAGAGTGAGACAGGTGAGAGTGAGACAGGTGAGAGTGAGGAAGAGATGGAGCAGGAATCAGAGAAAGTCAGGAAATTAAAAAGGAAAAAAACAAACACTGTAGTGAAGGAGAAAATAAACAAACCTTCAGACAGAGTGATGGACAGAATAAATAAAAAAACAGAACAAAGGTCAGGGGTCACTGACAGCAGTGATGAGGGAGACATTGTATCAAACAGTAGTGACCTGTCTGTCTCTCTCACTGTGAGTCAAGAAAAGAGAATATATATAATATATAATAATATATAATAATCTATAATATATAATAATATATAATAATCTATGATAATATATAATATATAATAATATATAATAATATGTAATATATAATAATATATAATAATCTATAATATATAATAATATATAATAATATATAATATATAATAATATATAATAATATAATAATATATAATATATAATAATATATAATAATATATAATAATATATAATAATATATAATATATAATAATATATAATAATAGATAATAATAGATAATAATATATAATATATAATAATAGATAATAATATATAATAATATATAATAATATATAATAATATATAATAATATATATAATAATAGATAATAAAATATAATAATAGATAATAATAGATAATAATATATAATAATATATAACACGACTATGTTCAAAAACTTTTTAATAGAAACTAAGAACATAAAAGGCCTAAAAATGTAAAAGTATTTCCCAGACGCTAAACTGTTGTATTTATCAGAACACATGTCAGTAACAAATACAAAGGAGCTTTTACAGACCCGGAGATTTATAGAATAAAGAAAATAATGCCGAAAGTGAAAATGCAAAATGACTGGTGATTTTATTTGGCTTTTTACTAAATGATTGTTCTTCAACTTCTTAACTTCTAAAATGGGAAGTTTCAAAGTAGGAAGTTTAAACACCAACGGGGCTCGGGATTTTAAAAAGAGGTTTTATCTTTGACACAATGAGATCAAAACACATGTTTTATTTTACAAGAGACTCACAGCGACTGTAACAACGACACTGACCAGGAGGGGGCAGTGTTTCTGAGCCACGGCACGAACCTCAGTGCAGGAGCTTCTATATCCAGAGCGTTCACCCCGAACTCTATCAGACTCTATTAGACTCTATCAGACTCTATCAAACTCTATCAGACTCTATTAGACTCTATCAGAGTCTATCAGAGTCTATCAGAGTCTATCAAACTCTATCAAACTCTATCAGAGTCTATCAGAGTCTATCAGAGTCTATCAAACTCTATCAGAGTCTATCAGAGTCTATCAGACTCTATCAGAGTCTATCAGAGTCTATCAAACTCTATCAGAGTCTATCAGAGTCTATCAGAGTCTATCAAACTCTATCAGAGTCTATCAGAGTCTATCAGAGTCTATCAAACTCTATCAAACTCTATCAGAGTCTATCAGAGTCTATCAAACTCTATCAGAGTCTATCAGAGTCTATCAGAGTCTATCAAACTCTATCAAACTCTATCAGAGTCTATCAGAGTCTATCAAACTCTATCAGAGTCTATCAAACTCTATCAAACTCTATCAGAGTCTATCAAACTCTATCAAACTCTATCAGAGTCTATCAGAGTCTATCAAACTCTATCAGAGTCGAGCACATCGTCCCCAGCAGGTGCTTTTTAGCCGAAGCTGTTTTTAATTCCTTTTCTGTGGTTTTTATCACGTCTATGAACCGAGGAGCAGAGAAACGATCTTTGAAAGAATGTAAAGTTGAATGATTGTTGCTCCACTGATGATTTCTTCTTAGGATGTTAACTGTAGATGTTTAGACAGGAACCACATGGAGCCTCATCCAGCTTCACAACAGGCTCTGAAACATCTGCTCACATCCCATAGTCTGGTGGACGTTTGGAGGAGGATGAAGAAGATCCTCATGACTGAACATCTGTTGGCACGGCTTGACCGTTTGTCTTGTTTTAAACACCATTTTAGCCTTTTTAAAACAAGCCAGATTGTGCCTATTTTAGTGAATCACTGCTTAGTTTTATGTTTTCATAAGAAATATTTTACCCAAAGCGCCTGTTGGTATTTTAACTGTATTTTAACCAGAGTTTTATGATGTTCTTAGTTATTTTTGGAATGATTTTAGACAAACAAAGAATGACTTCACTGCGACAGGTTCATGGTAAAGATGAAGCTTTTATGTCAGCAGCTCACTCTGAAGGTCACACAACATCTGGATCTATCAGAGATCTGGAGACTCAGATTGTGGAGCTAGAAGGTCCAGCCACAGGAAATCGAGGGTATATTGAAACCCTCAAAAGTAAAAGTCTAGATCTAGACCTGCTGGACACCAGGGTCCAGGGAGCCATGGTCCGGGCCAGGATGAAGAACATCCAAGAGATGGACGACTGCCTTCTTCTTCGGCCTGGAGAAGAAACGAGGACAGAGAAGATCATCCACTGCCTACTGTCGGAAGACGGTCATGAACTGACAGAACACTTGGAGATCAGAGAGCAGTGACCTTCATCCACACCTGTATGCGAGTGAGGATCAGGAGCAGCACCAACTTTTTAATGACTTTTGCCAAGGACTACCAGGATCTCCGCTGAGGCTGATGAGCGGCTGGTAAAGCCACTCACGCGACCAGAACTCTACTCTAGCCAGCAGGTCCACCGGAAGAACACCCGGCAGAAGCTTCTGGGACATTGTTGCTCCTGATCTCATTGACGTTTTTAATGAAAGCCTGGATTCCGGCTCGAGTCCTCTGTCCTGCAGGAGGATCATCACCTCCTGCCGAAGAAAGGAAACCTCCTCGAAATAAAGATCTGGCGTCCAGTCTCCCTCCTCTGGACTATAAGATCCTCTCTAAAACCTACGCCATCCGGCTGAGGGAGGTCCTGGAGGAGGTCATCCACCCGGACCAGACCTACTGTGTTCCTGGCAGGTCGATGGCAGACAACGTCTGCCTCATTCGAGATGTTCTGGAGTCTCCAGTTCATCAGACACCGACCTTGATCCACTAGATCAAGAAAAGGCGTTCGACCGCGTTGAGCACGACGACCTGTGGAGAGTCATGGGTGAGCTTGGGTTCAGGGTCTCATCACCAGAGTTCAGATACTGTACAGTGACCTTGAGAGTGAAGCTGAGACTGAAGGTCAGCTTGTGTCTCCTCTTAGGTTCATAGAGGTGTTGGGCAGGTGTGTCTAGGACTCTCCCTGGAACCCCTTCTTCATAAGATCCGCGGGAGGGTTCATGGTCTGTTTTTACCGGGTTTTAATAGAAATGTAGTTTTATCTTCGTACGCCGATGATGTTGTTGTTTTAACAAAAGATCAGCAGGATCTCAATGCACTCATTACTTTAACTGATGACTTTTCCACCAGGTCTGCTGAGGGTGAACTGGGGTGAAAGTGAGGCGTATGTTGGAACGAGACCATCAGTTCTGACCCAAAACCTAACGTGGAAAAACGATGGTTTTAAATACCTTGGCGTGTTTTTAGGAAACAAAGACTATGAAAGAAAGAAAGGATTGTGTTTTAGAGAAAATTGAAGGAAAAATGGAAAAATGGAAATGGATACAAAAAGAAATGTCTTTTAAAGAAGAAGACTTTAAACAATCTTGAGCGTCACTGCTGTGACTCACTGTTGAACCTCCTGCTCCAGAAGATACAGTCAAAGATGGTCGACTTCTTCTGGTTCCATTGGTGTCACAGTCAGTCTTGTTTTTACCTCGTGAAGAAGGGGGCGGGGCCTAATCCACCTGGCCAGTAGAACTGCCACTT
The DNA here is from genome assembly GCF_982586985.1 of Callionymus lyra. NCBI lineage: Eukaryota > Metazoa > Chordata > Actinopteri > Syngnathiformes > Callionymidae > Callionymus > Callionymus lyra. Next base: position 1,209,174 of record NC_141829.1, read on the forward strand.
TTAGACTTCAGTTTGTCCAGAAGTACTTGACCCTCAGGTGTGATGTGAGCAGCTGGACTTTAAAGCGAGTCAACGATCTGGACACAGCTCTGTTTTTTACAGATTTTAATCTTTTAAGTCTTAACAATGTACCTCCTTTTTATCAGGTGTTTTTAAAGCGTGTTCTTTTTAAATGGAGCCTCAATCATGTCTTTAACTCTCACTGGTTCTTAAAGCAGCCACTGATCCACGGAGCTGGACATCAGCAGCAGTACTTTACCTGGGCTGACGGGGGCGCTGGTCTGAAGCAGTACTTTACCTGGGCTGACGGGGGCGCTGGTCAGAAGCAGTACTTTACCTGGGCTGACAGGGGCGCTGGTCAGAAGCAGTACTTTACCTGGGCTGACGGGGGCGCTGGTCTGAAGCAGTACTTTACCTGGGCTGACGGGGGCGCTGGTCAGAAGCAGTACTTTACCTGGGCTGACAGGGGCGCTGGTCAGAAGCAGTACTTTACCTGGGCTGACGGGGGCGCTGGTCAGAAGCAGTACTTTACCTGGACTGACGGGGGCGCTGGTCAGAAGCAGTACTTTACCTGGACTGACAGGGGCGCTGGTCAGAAGCAGTACTTTACCTGGACTGACGGGGGCGCTGGTCAGAAGCAGTACTTTACCTGGGCTGACGGGGGTGCTGGTGAGAAGCAGTACTTTACCTGGACTGACGGGGGCGCTGGTCAGAAGCAGTACTTTACCTGGGCTGACGGGGGCGCTGGTCAGAAGCAGTACTTTACCTGGGCTGACGGGGGCGCTGGTCAGAAGCAGTACTTTACCTGGGCTGACGGGGGCGCTGGTCAGAAGCAAGACCATATCCCTGCAGCAACTCGTGGACGCTGTAGGACCGGCGCTCTCGGACGCTGCCGGGACATTACTGGGGATACGCTCTGAGAGGTTCGCTGGGAGATCACTGGACGAACAAAAGGATCACGGCTCCAGAAAGAACGTTACTCCACCAGTACACGGCGGGATGGAGCCGGACCCAGCGGACCTCTTCCCGGACCTGCACCTGAGCCCTGAGGTCCGGGACAACAACACTCCTGACCTCCACGGACAGACACGTTCTAACACAAGGTCACTAAGACAAGTTTTTATGTGAACTGTGTCAAGATTTTAAACCAAAAGACCCTCTTATGACGACCGACTGACACATGGACTGACAGACTTGGGGACTGGAGGTCACACTGGAGGTCACACTGGGGCCCACAGTGGAGGTCACTGTACAAGCCACCACTGAGAAAGAGAACAGGTGACCTCCAGTGGAGGATCATTCATGGGGCGATCGCAAGTAAATCTTATTTAGCACGTTTTAACCCCGGGGTTTCAGACGAGTGTCCATTCTGCAGCCAACCAGAGAACACCTTCCACATCTTTAAAGAGTGTGGGAGGCTGGCAGGGTTTTTTTAATGTTTTAACTGTTGTTTTTAGTCTTTTTAACCTGGTGTTCTCTGTCCCTGTTTTTATAGGCGGAGTCAGAGACACAAGAAACACAAAGAAAGAAGATCCTTAACTACCTGGTGAGGTAAAGAAAGAAGATCCTTAACTACCTGGTGAGGTAAAGAAAGAAGATCCTTAACTACCTGGTGAGGTAAAGAAAGAAGATCCTTAACTACCTGGTGAGGTAAAGAAAGAAGATCCTTAACTACCTGGTGAGGTAAAGAAAGAAGATCCTTAACTACCTGGTGAGGTAAAGATGTGTCTCTGACTCCAGCAGCTGCAGAATGGACACTCGCTGGGTGTGGAGACTCTGTGGAAGCAGAACATTAGATCCAGACTGAGGCTGGAGTTCTGCTTCCACAGAGTCTCCAACAACACCGAGATGTTTTTTACAAAATGGGGGGAAAAAGGACAAATTTGTGCAATGAAAGAAAATACACTACAATTTGCACAATGATCGACTGAAGAGTCGCACATGTACCTTTGGATGAAAACTTTGTAAAGAACCTTTTGCAATAAAGTAATTTTAAAAGTCAAAGTCTTCTTCTTCTTCTTCTTCTTCTTCTTCTTCTTCTTCTTCTTCTTCTTCTTCTTCTTCTTCTTCTTCTCCTCCTTTTGATTTTAACGTTAAATAAAGTAAACATATAGTTTGTTGAATCGATCTCTGGACGATCGAACATCGTTGACTCTTCACAGTTCAAACTCTAAAGTCTTCGTTTGATTCTTCTCTTGGATGATGTGATGATGTCAATAAAGTCAATCATTTGGTTGTCGTGGCAACAACTTGTATATAATAATCATGCAATAATAACATAACATCGTTTGAACCCAAAGATCGTTTCTTCAAATATGTTTCTTTCCAAACATCTGTTCGTTCTTGAAGATCCTTGAACTGAATCTTCATCATTTTTTCAAACCAGAGTTTTTTAAACAGATCTTAGATTTTAAACTTGATAAAGATGAAGATAAAGATGTTTGTTGTTCATGTTGATCTTCAGTATTTCTTTTATCTGAGTATTGTTTTGTTGAAGTTCTTTGTGACCCTGGTCTGGTCTTCACTAATAACTATTACTAACTAACTAACTCACTCACTGATGAACGGATACTTGTTTTACTGTAAACTTTAATATTTAATGACAGTAAAGTTTGAGAAGCTTCACATTAACATGAAAATAAATATATTATTGACATGTTTCTGAAGAAAAATACATCATGTTTTCAACAGAAATATAAACAATCTTTTCTTCAGCTTTATTTTGTTTTCACATTCAACTGTTTTTATGACTTTTTAACAATATTATTCAGATCCAACACTTTTGTACATATTTTACATTCAAAGTATTTTTATTGAGCACGAGTACACAACACAGGCCTGTTAATATGAACACACAACAGTTGTCTCCGCACACACACGCACACACACACACACACACACACACACACACACACACACACACACAGAGTCAGAAAATGAATGTATTACAAACACACAACAAAGAACAACAACAGTTACACATGGAAACAAACCATAAATAATGAAAATAAA
>NC_141829.1:1219685-1237185 GCF_982586985.1 Callionymus lyra
TTTCTTCTTCTCCTCTTCTTCTTCTTCTTCTCCTCTTCTTCTTCTTCTCCTCTTCTTCTTCTTCTCTTCTTATTCTTCTTCTCCTCTTCTTCTTCTCCTCCTCTTCTTCTTCTTCTCCTCTTCTTCTTCTTCTCCTTCTCTTCTTCTCCTCCTCCTCTTCTTCTTCTCCTCTTCTTCTTCTCTTCTTATTCTTCTCCTCCTCTTCTTCTTCTTCTTCTTCTTCTTCTTCTCCTCCTCTTCTCCTTCTTCTCCTCCTCCTCTTCTTCTTATCCTCTTCTTATTCTTCTTCTCTTCTTCTCTTCTTCTCTTCTTCTCTTCTTCTCTTCTTCTCTTCTTCTCTTCTTCTTCTTCTCCTCTTCTTCTTCTTCTCTTCTTCTCTTCTTCTCCTCCTCTTCTTCTTCTTCTCCTCTTCTTCTTCTTCTCTTCTTCTCTTCTTCTCCTCCTCTTCTCCTCCTCTTCTTCTTCTCCTCTTCTTCTTCTTCTCTTCTTCTCTTCTTCTCCTCCTCTTCTCCTCCTCTTCTTCTTCTCCTCTTCTTCTTCTTCTCTTCTTCTCTTCTTCTCCTCCTCTTCTTCTCCTCTTCTTCTCTTCTTCTCCTCCTCTTCTCCTCCTCTTCTTCTTCTCCTCTTCTTCTTCTTCTCTTCTTCTCTTCTTCTCCTCCTCTTCTTCTCCTCTTCTTCTTCTTCTCCTCCTGACCCTCTTGTCTGGAGCTAAAGGCTTCCTAAGGTCAAAGGTCATAAGGCAGATTATCGTTGATGTTGACAAACGTAATAAAGTCTTCAAGGTTAAACATCTTTGTTTTAACTTCACAGCAGATTCTTGAAGAGACAGAAGTCGAGACAAAATAGAAGATAAAACAACGTTTTCTCTGGATCTTCATATCAAGGTCAAGAATAGATTTCTTCCTTTTCAGTGAATATTTGACAGTTTTTATTGATGAAAACATTGAATCAAACATTTTTATTTGTGTGTAAAAAGTTCTGATCGTAACTCGTTTGAATCCACAGAAGATGTTTTTCTTCTTTGATGAAAAGAATCTTTTATGACAAAGATTTGTTTGCAACAGGAACAGGAAGTGAAGTCAAGCCTGGAGGTGAAGCTGACACATCATGATGATGTTGAGATGATGTTCTGGATGAAAGAGGACCTGCAGGACCATGGAGTCTGGATCCATGGAGCTGGAATCATAGGTTAGATTGTTCTGAGGAACATGAGGTTGATTTCATCAAATCTTACACGAATCAATAGAAACTTCTGACCTGATGTTCTGTCCAGACAACATGTCCTCGTCCCTCAGTGTTCTGCTCTAGATGGTTCTTCTCTGAGGAGCTTGGATGCTCTCAGTGTTCTGCTCTAGATGGTTCTTTGAGGAGCTTGGAGGCCCCCAGTGTTGCTGCTCTAGATGGTTCTTCTCTGAGGAGCTTGGATGCCCTCAGTGTTCTGCTCTAGATGGTTCTTTGAGGAGCTTGGAGGCCCCCAGTGTTGCTGCTCTAGATGGTTCTTCTCTGAGGAGCTTGGATGCCCTCAGTGTTCTGCTCTAGATGGTTCTTCTCTGAGGAGCTTGGAGGCCCCCAGTGTTGCTGCTCTAGATGGTTCTTCTCTGAGGAGCTTGGAGGCCCCCAGTGTTGCTGCTCTAGATGGTTCTTCTCTGAGGAGCTTGGAGGCCCCCAGTGTTGCTGCTCTAGATGGTTCTTCTCTGAGGAGCTTGGATGCCCTCAGTGTTCTGCTCTAGATGGTTCTTCTCTGAGGAGCTTGGAGGCCCTCAGTGTTGCTGCTCTAGATGGTTCTTCTCTGAGGAGCTTGGATGCCCTCAGTGTTCTGCTCTAGATGGTTCTTCTCTGAGGAGCTTGGAGGCCCCCAGTGTTGCTGCTCTAGATGGTTCTTCTCTGAGGAGCTTGGATGCCCTCAGTGTTCTGCTCTAGATGGTTCTTCTCTGAGGAGCTTGGAGGCCCCCAGTGTTCTGCTCTAGATGGTTCTGCTCTGAGGAGCTTGGATGCCCTCAGTGTTCTGCTCTAGATGGTTCTTCTCTGAGGAGCTTAAAGGCCCCCAGTGTTCTGCTCTAGATGGTTCTTCTCTGAGGAGCTTAAAGGCCCCCAGTGTTGCTCTCACAAAGATCATGGAATCAAACATGTTCTTCGCCTCTTAAAGTTGAATAATTTATTGAAGTTCAAACCATGAGATGTTTCTAAAACATGTCTTTTCATACAAATATATTTCTGATGTGTTTCCTGATTTCCTGTAACTTCATTCCGTAGATCAGAGGGTTCAACAACGGAGGGATGACCACGAACTCCAGCGCCAGAACGATGGCAGCAAACGGGTTGATCTCCTCCAGGTCGTACCTGCTGAGAGAGATGTCACAGAAGACGGCGATGGCGAAGATGACGAAGGACACGATGTGAGGCAGACACTGCTGGAAGGCTTTGCCTCTGAAGTCGGCCGAGCGCCCCCAGCAGATGAGCAGGATGTGGAGGTACGTGTACATGACGAAGACCAGCGGGCAGAAGACCGCCGTGATGGTGACCAACAGGCCCACGATGTTGTTGGCCTCGGTCGGGACGCAGGACAGTTTGACGATGTTCCAGTTGGCGCAGTAGATCTTCTGGATCTCGTTGCCGCACAGGAGCAGGCGGCTGGACAGGCCGATGCACAGGCTGAGGATGAAGAAGGAGTGGATCTGCGTGAGGCCCACCATGGAGACCACACGTCCGCTCGTCATCTTCCTGCCGTAGTGCAGCGGCTGACAGACGGCCACGTAGCGGTCGTACGCCATGATGCTGAGGAGGCTGAGCTCGCTGGAGGCGTACGTGTAGATGACGTACACCTGAGTGTAGCAGCCCAGGTACGGGATCAGGTGAGTGTCGGACAGAAGGTCGCCCAGGAACCTGGGGAAGAACCCGGCCGAGCCGTACAGGTCGTTGATGGACAGACAGGCCACCAGGATGTACATGGGCTGGTGCAGGTTCCTCTGGCAGAAGATGACGGAGATCATGACCATGTTGGACACAACGATGACGCTGTAGAGCAGCAGGAAGAAGACGAACGCCACGTAGCGGTACTGACCGATGTCCACGAACATGGTGAGGTTGAAGTAGAGGTTGTTCTCCATAGTTCTGTGGAGAAGAACATCAGCAGCTTCAAGGACACTCACCTGCTCAGGTGCGTCTTTTATCTACTCCCTCTCTTATCAGTCGCTCTCGAGATCCTCGTCAGTGGATCAGAAGGGACTTCATTGGATGATGGACTTCCTGTCTCTGACCATGTGTCGCGTTCCATGTCAGTGACGGATCCTTTGATACTCTTTGAATGAAGTATCTTTGCTGTATATTCATACTTTATTTATGTCATACTTTATATTCACACTGTATTTATGTCATACTTTATATTCATACTTTATATTCATACTTTATTTATGTCATACTTTATATTCACACTTTATTTATGTCATACTTTATATTCATACTTTATTTATGTCATACTTTATATTCATACTTTATATTCATACTTTATTTATGTCATACTTTATATTCACACTTTATTTATGTCATACTTTATATTCACACTGTATTTATGTCATACTTTATATTCATACTTTATTTATGTCATACTTTATATTCATACTTTATATTCATACTTTATTTATGTCATACTTTATATTCACACTTTATTTATGTCATACTTTATATTCATACTTTATTTATGTCATACTTTATATTCATACTTTATATTCATACTTTATTTATGTCATACTTTATATTCATACTTTATTTATGTCATACTTTATATTCACACTTTATATTCATACTTTATTTATGTCATACTTTATATTCATACTTTATATTCATACTTTATTTATGTCATACTTTATATTCATACTTTATTTATGTCATACTTTATATTCATACTTTATATTCATACTTTATTTATTTCATACTTTATATTCATACTTTATTTATGTCATACTTTATATTCATACTTTATATTCATACTTTATTTATGTCATACTTTATATTCATACTTTATTTATGTCATACTTTATATTCATACTTTATATTCATACTTTATTTATGTCATACTTTATATTCATACTTTATATTCATACTTTATATTCATACTTTATATTCATACTTTATATTCATACTTTATTTATGTCATACTTTATATTCATACATACTTTATATTCATACTTTATTTATGTCATACTTTATATTCATACTTTATATTCATACTTTATTTATGTCATACTTTATATTCATACTTTATATTCATACTTTATATTCATACTTTATTTATGTCATACTTTATATTCATACTTTATATTCATACTTTATATTCATACTTTATATTCATACTTTATTTATGTCATACTTTATATTCATACTTTATTTATGTCATACTTTATATTCATACTTTATATTCATACTTTATTTATGTCATACTTTATATTCATACTTTATATTCATACTTTATATTCATACTTTATATTCATACTTTATTTATGTCATACTTTATATTCATACTTTATTTATGTCATACTTTATATTCACACTTTATATTCATACTTTATTTATGTCATACTTTATATTCATACTTTATATTCATACTTTATTTATGTCATACTTTATATTCATACTTTATATTCATACTTTATTTATGTCATACTTTATATTCATACTTTATATTCATACTTTATATTCATACTTTATATTCATACTTTATTTATGTCATACTTTATATTCATACTTTATTTATGTCATACTTTATATTCACACTTTATATTCATACTTTATTTATGTCATACTTTATATTCATACTTTATTTATGTCATACTTTATATTCATACTTTATATTCATACTTTATTTATTTCATACTTTATATTCATACTTTATTTATGTCATACTTTATATTCATACTTTATATTCATACTTTATTTATGTCATACTTTATATTCATACTTTATTTATGTCATACTTTATATTCATACTTTATATTCATACTTTATTTATGTCATACTTTATATTCATACTTTATTTATGTCATACTTTATATTCATACTTTATATTCATACTTTATTTATGTCATACTTTATATTCATACTTTATATTCATACTTTATATTCATACTTTATATTCATACTTTATTTATGTCATACTTTATATTCATACTTTATATTCATACTTTATTTATGTCATACTTTATATTCATACATACTTTATATTCATACTTTATTTATGTCATACTTTATATTCATACTTTATATTCATACTTTATTTATGTCATACTTTATATTCATACTTTATATTCATACTTTATATTCATACTTTATTTATGTCATACTTTATATTCATACTTTATATTCATACTTTATATTCATACTTTATTTATGTCATACTTTATATTCATACTTTATTTATGTCATACTTTATATTCATACTTTATATTCATACTTTATTTATGTCATACTTTATATTCATACTTTATATTCATACTTTATATTCATACTTTATATTCATACTTTATTTATGTCATACTTTATATTCATACTTTATATTCATACTTTATTTATGTCATACTTTATATTCATACTTTATATTCATACTTTATTTATGTCATACTTTATATTATAGCTCAACAACAATCCCCTGAGACTCTAATGATCCACTAACGATCCACTAACGATCCACTAACGATACACTAACGATCCACTAACGATACACTAACGATCCACTAACGATACACTAACGATCCACTAACGATACACTAACGATCCACTAACGATACACTAACGATCCACTAACGATCCACTAACGATCCACTAACGATCCACTAACGATCCACTAACGATCCACTAACGATACACTAACGATACACTAACGATCCACTAACGATCCACTAACGATACACTAACGATACACTAACGATCCACTAACGATACACTAACGATCCACTAACGATCCACTAACGATACACTAACGATACACTAACGACGCTCCAGGGACAGAAAAACCCTTTAAAGTCACAATAAATACTTCATGAGATCAAAATGTTTTTTTAATCAAAATAAACGTAACAAACGATGTTTTAAGAAGGAAATGATTTTCATCTTCATTCGACAGATCGTCTCCTTCAACACCTGTCATGAACACGTCACCTCATCAGATCATCTGACTCACCTGTCAATCACACCTGGACGCTCTGATGATGAATGAATGAACTGACGAGCGTTGATGTTGATTGACAGGTGTCATGGTTCGGGTCAAAGGTCAAACCAACAAACCAGTTCAAACCTAAAGTGTGTTAATAAAGATATTAATAAACATTAGTTTCATATGTTGTCAGAAACACACACTCAGAGCAACACAATGATTATTAATGTTTATGTTTTTAAATCAAAACATTAACTTTGTCTTTAAGTTTTTAGGATTTTAATACTTTCATGGAAAAATAGATATTTTCAAGTAAAACGAGAAGATGTTTTAAAAACAACAATAGATACGATTAGAATGTGTTCATTATAACGACACATGTGTGTATCATTGTGTGTGTGTATCATTGTGTGTGTGTATCAGTTTGTGTGTGTATCATCGTGTGTGTGTATCATCGTGTGTGTGTATCATCGTGTGTGTGTATCATCGTGTGTGTGTATCATTGTGTGTGTATTATCGTGTGTGTATTATCGTGTGTGTATCATCGTGTGTGTATCATCGTGTGTGTGTATCATCGTGTGTGTGTATCATCATGTGTGTGTACCATCGTGTGTGTGTATCATTGTGTGTGTATTATCGTGTGTGTATTATCGTGTGTGTATCATCGTGTGTGTATTATCGTGTGTGTGTCATCGTGTGTGTGTATTATCGTGTGTGTATTATCGTGTGTGTATTATCGTGTGTGTCATCGTGTGTGTGTATTATCGTGTGTGTATCATCGTGTGTGTATTATCGTGTGTGTGTCATCGTGTGTGTGTCATCGTGTGTGTATTATCATGTGTGTGTCATCATGTGTGTATCATCGTGTGTGTATTATCGTGTGTGTGTCATCGTGTGTGTGTCATCGTGTGTGTATTATCGTGTGTGTGTCATCATGTTTGTATCATCGTGTGTGTATTATCGTGTGTGTGTCATCGTGTGTGTATTATCGTGTGTGTGTCATCGTGTGTGTGTATTATCGTGTGTGTATTATCGTGTGTGTATCATCGTGTGTGTGTATTATCGTGTGTGTATTATCGTGTGTGTATCATCGTGTGTGTATTATCGTGTGTGTGTCATCGTGTGTGTATTATCGTGTGTGTGTCATCGTGTGTGTATTATCGTGTGTGTGTCATCGTGTGTGTGTATTATCGTGTGTGTATTATCGTGTGTGTATCATCGTGTGTGTATTATCGTGTGTGTGTCATCGTGTGTGTGTATTATCGTGTGTGTATTATCGTGTGTGTATCATCGTGTGTGTGTATTATCGTGTGTGTATTATCGTGTGTGTATCATCGTGTGTGTGTATTATCGTGTGTGTATTATCGTGTGTGTGTCATCGTGTGTGTATTATCGTGTGTGTGTCATCGTGTGTGTATATTATCGTGTGTGTATTATCGTGTGTGTGTCATCGTGTGTGTATTATCGTGTGTGTGTCATCGTGTGTGTATATTATCGTGTGTGTGTCATCATGTGTGTATCATCGTGTGTGTATTATCGTGTGTGTATCATCGTGTGTGTATTATCGTGTGTGTATTATCGTGTGTGTATCATCGTGTGTGTATTATCGTGTGTGTATCATCGTGTGTGTATTATCGTGTGTGTGTCATCGTGTGTGTATTATCGTGTGTGTATTATCGTGTGTGTGTCATCATGTGTGTATCATCGTGTGTGTATTATCGTGTGTGTGTCATCGTGTGTGTATTATCGTGTGTGTGTCATCGTGTGTGTGTATTATCGTGTGTGTATTATCGTGTGTGTGTATTATCGTGTGTGTATTATCGTGTGTGTGTCATCGTGTGTGTGTATTATCGTGTGTGTATTATCGTGTGTGTGTCATCATGTGTGTATCATCGTGTGTGTATTATCGTGTGTGTGTATTATCGTGTGTGTATTATCGTGTGTGTATCATCGTGTGTGTTCATTAAAAGCACACACGTGTGCGTCTCCTCGTGTGCGTCTCAAGCTCTGAGTGTGGACGCGGGACGTGACGACAACAAGTGTGCGAGTGTGTGTCGAGCAGACGCACACAGAGCCACCATCCTGTGGCGGATCTTGGTGAGGACCAGGCCGTAGATGATGGGGTTGAGCAGAGGAGGGAGGACCAGGAACTGAAGAGCCATGAAGTTCCTCAGGTTCTCGCTCAAGGACGTGGAGCCCCAGCGCGAGTACAGGACGTCGAAGAGCAGCGTCGCCGTCACGTTGACCAGACACAGCAGGTGAGGAACACACGTCTGCGAGAACTTCTTCCTTCCTTCCTTGGTCTCCAGCGCGGTCACCACCAGCCGCATGTAGGACACCAGGATGAAGATGCTGTGGACGGTGTAGAAGCTGATGATGATCAGACCCAGGATGTTGTTCCCGGTGGTCTCCGTGCACGACAGCTTCACGATGGACCAGTTCTCGCAGTAGAGCTTCTGGATGTGGTTTCCACAGAGCGTCAAGGTGGAGGAGAAGCAGACGAGCGCGACGCCCCAGAAGAACGGGAGGCACCAGGTGAGGAACATCAGCAGGACCAGCCTCGGCGCCGACATGAGGCTGTGATACTCCAGCGGACGACAGATGGCCACGTACCTGTCGTACGCCATCAGAGCCAAGACCGAGAAGTCCAGCATCACGTAGGTGTAGATGACGAAGACCTGGACGTAGCAGCCTTCATACGAGATCACCTGCTCCTCGGACAGGAGGTCGCAGAGGAACTTGGGGTAGAACCCGGCGGTTCCCCACAGAGAGTTGACGCACAGGTTGCACACGATGAGGTACATGGGCTCGTGGAAGCTCTTGTCCAGAAGGATGGTCAGGAGGAGCGACACGTTCACCAGCACGATGGCCAGATACACCAGCAGCGTCAGGGACACCACGCCGCCCTTGAAGCTGGCCATGACCTCGAAGCCCGACAGTGAGAAGAAGAAGTCACTGGACGAGTTCATGTTGGGCTGGAGGACGCTTCGGCTGCAGGTGAGACTTATACGCCTCCGCCTCGGCTGCTGGAAGATGATTGGTCGACGCGTCGCGTCACCTCCTGCTGTGAGGACGTGTCACGTGACAGTTCAACCTTCTTCAGCAACTCATGGTTGACAGCAATAAGATGGACAGCAGGTCCAGGTGGTGTTCCTGGACGTGCACAACACTCCACTGCGACTATCAAACCCTGCAAAGTATTTATGGACCAGATGGTGATCTGGAAAACCACCAAAATGTAATGATCTGTAATATACTGTTTGAAACAGACAAGAGCAGATGATCACAGAACCTCATCATCACGATGACGTCATGAAGATCCTGAAGATCCTGAAGATCCTGAAGATACACACTAGCGCTGGCACTTATGGTCTCACTGATGGTCTCCTTATGGTCTCACTCATGGTCTTCTTATGGTCTCACTCATAGTCTCCTTATGGTCTCACTCATGATCTTCTTATGGTCTCACTCATGGTCTCCTTATGGTCTCACTCATGGTCTTCTTATGGTCTCACTCATGGTCTTCTTATGGTCTCACTCATGGTCTTCTTATGGTCTCACTCATGGTCTTCTTATGGTCTCACTCATGGTCTTCTTATGGTCTCACTCATGGTCTTCTTATGGTCTCACTCATAGTCTCCTTATGGTCTCACTCATGGTCTTCTTATGGTCTCACTCATGGTCTTCTTATGGTCTCACTCATGGTCTTCTTATGGTCTCACTCATGGTCTTCTTATGGTCTCACTCATGGTCTTCTTATGGTCTCACTCATAGTCTCCTTATGGTCTCACTCATGGTCTTCTTATGGTCTTCTTATGGTCTCACTCATGGTCTTCTTATGGTCTCACTCGTGGTCTCCTTATGGTCTCACTCATAGTCTCCTTATGGTCTCACTCATGGTCTCCTTATGGTCTCACTCATGGTCTCACTCATGGTCTTCTTATGGTCTCACTCATGGTCTTCTTATGGTCTCACTCATGGTCTTCTTATGGTCTCACTCATAGTCTCCTTATGGTCTCACTCATGGTCTTCTTATGGTCTCACTCATGGTCTTCTTATGGTCTCCTTATGGTCTCCTTATGGTCTCACTCATGGTCTTCTTATGGTCTCACTCATGGTCTTCTTATGGTCTCACTCATGGTCTTCTTATGGTCTCACTCATGGTCTTCTTATGGTCTCACTCATGGTCTTCTTATGGTCTCACTCATAGTCTCCTTATGGTCTCACTCATGGTCTTCTTATGGTCTCACTCATGGTCTTCTTATGGTCTCACTCATAGTCTCCTTATGGTCTCACTCATGGTCTTCTTATGGTCTCACTCATGGTCTTCTTATGGTCTCACTCATGGTCTTCTTATGGTCTCACTCATGGTCTTCTTATGGTCTCACTCATGGTCTTCTTATGGTCTCACTCATGGTCTTCTTATGGTCTCACATGGGTCTCCTTATAGTCTCACTCATGGTCTTCTTATGGTCTCACTCATGGTCTTCTTATGGTCTCACTCATGGTCTTCTTATGGTCTCACTCATAGTCTCCTTATGGTCTCACTCATGGTCTTCTTATGGTCTTCTTATGGTCTCACTCATGGTCTTCTTATGGTCTCACTCGTGGTCTCCTTATGGTCTCACTCATAGTCTCCTTATGGTCTCACTCATGGTCTCCTTATGGTCTCACTCATGGTCTTCTTATGGTCTCACTCATGGTCTTCTTATGGTCTCACTCATAGTCTCCTTATGGTCTCACTCATGGTCTTCTTATGGTCTCACTCATGGTCTTCTTATGGTCTCACTCTTGGTCTTCTTATGGTCTCACTCATGGTCTTCTTATGGTCTCACTCATGGTCTCCTTATGGTCTCACTCATAGTCTCCTTATGGTCTCACTCATGGTCTTCTTATGGTCTTCTTATGGTCTCACTCATGGTCTTCTTATGGTCTCACTCTTGGTCTTTTTATGGTCTCACTCATAGTCTTCTTATGGTCTCACTCATGGTCTCCTTATGGTAAGTAAGTAAGTAAGTAAGTAATATTTATTCATATAGATCTTTTCGAGACCAGGGTCACAAAACGCTTAAACAATCAAAACAATACTCAAAAAAGTACATATTTTAAAGGTCAAGATAACACTGAGAACAACACAGGAGTTCGAGAAATTCAAGGAAAAGCCTGAACAAATAGAAACGTCTTAAGATGTTTCTTAAAGGAGTCAGTAGATCATCAAACACAGATGTTTCTTAAAGGAGTCAGTAGATCATCAAACACACATGTTTCTTGAAGGAGTCAGTAGATCATCAAACACAGATGTTTCTTGAAGGAGTCAGTAGATCATCAAACACACATGTTTCTTGAAGGAGTCAGTAGATCATCAAACACACATGTTTCTTAAAGGAGTCAGTAGATCATCAAACACACATGTTTCTTGAAGGAGTCAGTAGATCATCAAACACAGATGTTTCTTGAAGGAGTCAGTAGATCATCAAACACACATGTTTCTTGAAGGAGTCAGTAGATCATCAAACACAGATGTTTCTTGAAGGAGTCAGTAGATCATCAAACACACATGTTTCTTGAAGGAGTCAGTAGATCATCAAACACACATGTTTCTTGAAGGAGTCAGTAGATCATCAAACACAGATGTTTCTTGAAGGAGTCAGTAGATCATCAAACACAGATGTTTCTTGAAGGAGTCAGTAGATCATCAAACACAGATGTATCTTAAAGGAGTCAGTAGATCATCAAACACAGAGATGTTTCTTGAAGGAGTCAGTAGATCATCAAACACAAAGAGAGAGAAGATCGTTCCAAAGCTTAGGAGCAACAGCCTGAAAAGATTTCTCTCCTCTGGTCCTGAGCCGTGTGCGTGGAACCATAAGTAGATTCTGATCCACAGACCTCAGAGCCCGAGCTGGGGTGTAAGTCTGGATCAGATCATGAAGGTCTGACCATGAATAGATCTGAAAGTAAGAACCAGAATTTTAAAGTTGATCCTGAAAGAAACTGGAAGCCAGTGAAGAGTTTGAAGGAGAAATGTGAGTTCTTCTACTAGAGCGGCTCAGAGTTCTGAATCAACTGCAGACGAGACGATCCTTCTTGTTAAGACATGAAAACAAACTGTTACAATAGTCCAGACGAGAAGAAACAAACGCATGGATTATAAGATCCAGATCATGTTCCGACAACATTTTCCTAAGTTTAGAGATTTTTCTCAGTTGAAGGAAACAGTTTCTGGTCAGTTTTCTTCAGTGTTGAACAAGAGACATGTCTTTATCAAATACAACACCCAGGTTTCTCAGGCTCAGTTTGACAGACTGACATAAGTCACTCAAGTACTGACTCAACCCTGGAATCTTATCATCAACAATCACCAGAGTTTCAGTTTTGTCCACATTTAGCTGTAAAGTGTTTTCACTCATTGTTTGATTTCTAGCAACAATTAACTAAGTTCAGCCTTTGGGGCTCAGTTATGGTCTCCTTATGGTCTCACTCTTGGTCTTCTTATGGTCTCACTCTTGGTCTCCTTATGGTCTCACTCTTGGTCTCCTTATGGTCTCACTCTTGGTCTTCTTATGGTCTCACTCATGGTCTTCTTATGGTCTCCTTATGGTCTTCTTATGGTCTCCTTATGGTCTCACTCATGGTCTTCTTATGGTCTCCTTATGGTCTCACTCATGGTCTTCTTATGGTCTCACTCTTGGTCTTCTTATGGTCTCACTCTTGGTCTCCTTATGGTCTCACTCTTGGTCTTCTTATGGTCTCCTTATGGTCTTCTTATGGTCTCCTTATGGTCTCACTCATGGTCTTCTTATGGTCTCCTTATGGTCTCACTCATGGTCTTCTTATGGTCTCCTTATGGTCTTCTTATGGTCTCCTTATGGTCTCACTCATGGTCTTCTTATGGTCTCCTTATGGTCTCACTCATGGTCTTCTTATGGTCTCACTCATGGTCTTCTTATGGTCTCCTTATGGTCTCACTCATGGTCTTCTTATGGTCTCACTCTTGGTCTTCTTATGGTCTCACTCATGGTCTTCTTATGGTCTCCTTATGGTCTCACTCATGGTCTTCTTATGGTCTCACTCATAGTCTTCTTATGGTCTCACTCATGGTCTCACTCTTGGTCTTCTTATGGTCTCACTCTTGGTCTCCTTATGGTCTCCTTATGGTCTCACTCATGGTCTCCTTATGGTCTCCTTATGGTCTCACTCATGGTCTTCTTATGGTCTCCTTATGGTCTCACTCATGGTCTTCTTATGGTCTCACTTATGGTCTTCTTATGGTCTCACTCATGGTCTTCTTATGGTCTCACTCCTGGTCTTCTTATGGTCTCACTCATGGTCTCCTTATGGTCTCCTTATGGTCTCACTCATGGTCTTCTTATGGTCTCCTTATGGTCTCACTCATGGTCTTCTTATGGTCTCACTCATGGTCTTCTTATGGTCTCACTCATGGTCTTCTTATGGTCTCCTTATGGTCTTCTTATGGTCTCCTTATGGTCTCACTCATGGCTTTTCTTATGGTCTCACTCATGGTCTATAGTTAGTTATATAGTTAGTTACATAGTTAGTGATATAGTTAGTTATATAGTTAGTGATATAGTTAGTTATATAGTTAGTGATATAGTTAGTGATATAGTTAGTTATATAGTTAGTGATATAGTTAGTTATATAGTTAGTGATATAGTTGGTTATATAGTTAGTGATGGTTGATAAATGATGTCAAACTTGTCAACAGGTCAAAAGTAACTTCCTTCAGAAACAATGATGTTGACGGAGAACCTGGAGCTGCTGCTTCATGATGATGATGCTGAAGGTCATTAGTGAGACGTCCAAACATCACGTGGACTTTCATCAGGTGTTTGTTTGCTCAGCAGTCCCTCGGCAGACGCTCACCAGAGACTGGACTAATGACCTGTTTACCTGTTGATGGACTAATGACCTGTTTACCTGTTGATGGACTAATGACCTGTTTACCTGTCGATGGACTAATGACCTGTTTACCTGTCGATGGATCCACATGTGACCTCCAGGTCTCGTGACCCTCAAGTCTCTAGTGTCTCCAACTGACTCGAGCACGACTGTGTTTCAAAAACACTTGAGATGCAAAACAAATTACACTTGAAAAACACACTTTGTTAGCATGTGAAACACTTTTATGATACACACTTATATACACATTTATATACAAACTTATTTACACACTTATACACACTTATATACACGCTTATATACACATTTATATACACACTTATTTACACACTTATACACACTTATATACACGCTTATATACACACTTGTTTACACACTTATACACACTTATATACTCACTTATATACACACTTATACACACTTATATACTCACTTATATACACACTTATACACACTTATATACTCACTTATATACACACTTATACACACTTATATACTCACTTATATACACACTTGTTTACACACTTATACACACTTATTTACTCACTTATATACTCACTTATATACACACTTATATACACACTTATATACACACTAATATACACACTTATATAGTTAAGTTTCCCACATGTTGACCTTGAGGTTCATAACTGAAACACCTTTGGACGTTGAAAAACGTTGAGTCTTAGATTAGGTTTGGTAGAACTTTATTGATCTTCTTGATCCTGGTTCTGCTGAGACTTTATTATCATGTGTTCATGAAGAAAGAAGACCTTGAATCAAGGTCTTCTCGCCCACGACGAAGAAACATGGAGGAAGACGAAGGACGATGATGTCACAGGACCTCGCAGGTGTTGACAGTCGACTCTTGTGTTGGAGAAGTTCAATGGCTCAGTTTCTGAGAGAACATCTTCTTCTGAGTCCTGGTCTGAGGAGGTCTGTCTCATCTCACTGTGCTTCCTCAGAACAGAGCAGTTCCAGGAACAGTCAGGAAACATTGTACAGGTTGGTCCTGAAGGTCCGTGTGGAGGAGCTGCTGATGAACACAGATCTTCATGTTGATCCTGAAGGTACGTGTGGAGGAGCTGCTGATGAACACAGATCTTCATGTTGGTCCTGAAGGTCCGTGTGGAGGAACTGCTGATGAACACAGATCTTCATGTTGGTCCTGAAGGTACGTGTGGAGGAGCTGCTGATGAACACAGATCTTCATGTTGGTCCTGAAGGTACGTGTGGAGGAGCTGCTGATGAACACAGATCTTCATGTTGGTCCTGAAGGTATGTGTGGAGGAGCTGCTGATGAACACAGATCTTCATGTTGGTCCTGAAGGTACGTGTGGAGGAGCTGCTGATGAACACAGATCTTCATGTTGATCCTGAAGGTATGTGTGGAGGAGCTGCTGATGAACACAGATCTTCATGTTGGTCCTGAAGGTCCATCTGGAGGAGCTGCTGATGAACACAGATCTTTATGTTGGTCCTGAAGGTCCATCTGGAGGAGCTGCTGATGAACACAGATCTTTATGTTGGTCCTGAAGGTACGTGTGGAGGAGCTGCTGATGAACACAGATCTTTATGTTGGTCCTGAAGGTCCATCTGGAGGAGCTGCTGATGAACACAGATCTTTATGTTGGTCCTGAAGGTACGTGTGGAGGAGCTGCTGATGAACACAGATCTTCATGTTGGTCCTGAAGGTACGTGTGGAGGAGCTGCTGATGAACACAGATCTTCATGTTGGTCCTGAAGGTACGTGTGGAGGAGCTGCTGATGAACACAGATCTTCATGTTGGTCCTGAAGGTCCGTGTGGAGGAGCTGCTGATGAACACAGATCTTCATGTTGATCCTGAAGGTACGTGTGGAGGAGCTGCTGATGAACACCGATCTTCATGTTGGTCCTGAAGGTACGTGTGGAGGAGCTGCTGATGAACACAGATCTTCATGTTGATCCTGAAGGTACGTGTGGAGGAGCTGCTGATGAACACAGATCTTCATGTTGGTCCTGAAGGTACGTGTGGAGGAGCTGCTGATGAACACAGATCTTCATGTTGGTCCTGAAGGTACGTGTGGAGGAGCTGCTGATGAACACAGATCTTCATGTTGGTCCTGAAGGTCCGTGTGGAGGAGCTGCTGATGAACACAGATCTTTATGTTGATCCTGAAGGTCCGTGTGGAGGAGCTGCTGATGAACACAGATCTTTATGTTGTTCCTGAAGGTCCATCTGGAGGAGCTGCTGATGAACACAGATCTTTATGTTGGTCCTGAAGGTACGTGTGGAGGAGCTGCTGATGAACACAGATCTTTATGTTGGTCCTGAAGGTCCATCTGGAGGAGCTGCTGATGAACACAGATCTTTATGTTGGTCCTGAAGGTACGTGTGGAGGAGCTCCTGATGAACACAGATCTTCATGTTGGTCCTGAAGGTACGTGTGGAGGAGCTGCTGATGAACACAGATCTTCATGTTGGTCCTGAAGGTCCGTGTGGAGGAGCTGCTGATGAACACAGATCTTCATGTTGATCCTGAAGGTACGTGTGGAGGAGCTGCTGATGAACACCGATCTTCATGTTGGTCCTGAAGGTACGTGTGGGGGAGCTGCTGATGAACACAGATCTTCATGTTGATCCTGAAGGTCTGTGTGGAGGAGCTGCTGATGAACACAGATCTTCATGTTGATCCTGAAGGTACGTGTGGAGGAGCTGCTGATGAACACAGATCTTCATGCTGGTCCTGAAGGTACGTGTGGAGGAGCTGCTGATGAACACAGATCTTCATGCTGGTCCTGAAGGTCCGTCTGGACCAAGATGTTGGATCAAAACATTTAAAGATCTTCAAAGGTCAACACATGTGTGACCTTTGAAGATCAGAATCATCAACATCTTCCTCAACAAACATATAAGCATGTTCGTGATGTTTGTGTCACACGTGATCGTATGTCGTGAAGGATCATCTACACATGTTCTCTCACCAGTTACTGTGAGAAGATCTTCAGGAGGTCAGAGGTCACTGATCTTTATAGCGGTTCATTTGGTATTTATGTTCGACCTCTGACCTAACACACGTCACACACACACACACACACACACACACACACGTCACCCACGTCACACACACGCATGTCACCCACGTCACACACACGCATGTCACCCACGTCACACACACACATGTCACCCACGTCACACACACACATGTCACCCACGTCACACACACACATGTCACCCACGTCACACACACACATGTCACCCACGTCACACACACACATCTCACCCACGTCACACACACACATGTCACCCACGTCACACACACACATGTCACCCACGTCACACACACACATGTCACCCACGTCACACACACACACGTCACCCACGTCACACACACACATGTCACCCACGTCACACACACACACATGTCACCCACGTCACACACACACATGTCAC
>NC_141829.1:1242185-1272185 GCF_982586985.1 Callionymus lyra
CAGTTAAGTTAGCTATAGCAGCTAAAGATAAACAGTTAAGTTAGTTATAGCAGCTAAAGATAAACAGTTAAGTTAGTTATAGCAGCTAAGATAAACAGTTAAGTTAGTTATAGCAGCTAAAGATAAACAGTTAAGTTAGTTATAGCAGCTAAAGATAAACAGTTAAGTTAGTTATAGCAGCTAAAGATAAACAGTTAAGTTAGTTATAGCAGCTAAAGATAAACAGTTAAGTTAGTTATAGCAGCTAAAGATAAACAGTTAAGTTAGTTATAGCAGCTAAAGATAAACAGTTAAGTTAGTTATAGCAGCTAAGATAAACAGTTAAGTTAGTTATAGCAGCTAAGATAAACAGTTAAGTTAGTTATAGCAGCTAAAGATAAACAGTTAAGTTAGTTATAGCAGCTAAGATAAACAGTTAAGTTAGTTATAGCAGCTAAGATAAACAGTTAAGTTAGTTATAGCAGCTAAGATAAACAGTTAAGTTAGTTATAGCAGCTAAGATAAACAGTTAAGTTAGTTATAGCAGCTAAAGATAAACAGTTAAGTTAGTTATAGCAGCTAAAGATAAACAGTTAAGTTAGTTATAGCAGCTAAAGATAAACAGTTAAGTTAGTTATAGCAGCTAAAGATAAACAGTTAAGTTAGTTATAGCAGCTAAGATAAACAGTTAAGTTAGTTATAGCAGCTAAAGATAAACAGTTAAGTTAGTTATAGCAGCTAAAGATAAACAGTTAAGTTAGTTATAGCAGCTAAAGATAAACAGTTAAGTTAGTTATAGCAGCTAAAGATAAACAGTTAAGTTAGTTATAGCAGCTAAAGATAAACAGTTAAGTTAGTTATAGCAGCTAAAGATAAACAGTTAAGTTAGTTATAGCAGCTAAGATAAACAGTTAAGTTAGTTATAGCAGCTAAGATAAACAGTTAAGTTAGTTATAGCAGCTAAAGATAAACAGTTAAGTTAGTTATAGCAGCTAAGATAAACAGTTAAGTTAGTTATAGCAGCTAAGATAAACAGTTAAGTTAGTTATAGCAGCTAAGATAAACAGTTAAGTTAGTTATAGCAGCTAAGATAAACAGTTAAGTTAGTTATAGCAGCTAAAGATAAACAGTTAAGTTAGTTATAGCAGCTAAAGATAAACAGTTAAGTTAGTTATAGCAGCTAAGATAAACAGTTAAGTTAGTTATAGCAGCTAAAGATAAACAGTTAAGTTAGTTATAGCAGCTAAGATAAACAGTTAAGTTAGTTATAGCGGCTAAAGATAAACAGTTAAGTTAGTTATAGCAGCTAAGATAAACAGTTAAGTTAGTTATAGCAGCTAAAGATAAACAGTTAAGTTAGTTATAGCAGCTAAGATAAAAAGTTAAGTTAGTTATAGCAGCTAAAGATAAACAGTTAAGTTAGTTATAGCAGCTAAGATAAACAGTTAAGTTAGTTATAGCAGCTAAGATAAACAGTTAAGTTAGTTATAGCAGCTAAAGATAAACAGTTAAGTTAGTTATAGCAGCTAAAGATAAACAGTTAAGTTAGTTATAGCAGCTAAAGATAAACAGTTAAGTTAGTTATAGCAGCTAAAGATAAACAGTTAAGTTAGTTATAGCAGCTAAAGATAAACAGTTAAGTTAGTTATAGCAGCTAAAGATAAACAGTTAAGTTAGTTATAGCAGCTAAGATAAACAGTTAAGTTAGTTATAGCAGCTAAAGTTAGTTATAGTTAGTTATAGCAGCTAAAGATAAACAGTTAAGTTAGTTATAGCAGCTAAGATAAACAGTTAAGTTAGTTATAGCAGCTAAAGATAAACAGTTAAGTTAGTTATAGCAGCTAAAGATAAACAGTTAAGTTAGTTATAGCAGCTAAGATAAACAGTTAAGTTAGTTATAGCAGCTAAAGATAAACAGTTAAGTTAGTTATAGCAGCTAAGATAAACAGTTAAGTTAGTTATAGCAGCTAAGATAAACAGTTAAGTTAGTTATAGCAGCTAAAGATAAACAGTTAAGTTAGTTATAGCAGCTAAGATAAACAGTTAAGTTAGTTATAGCAGCTAAAGATAAACAGTTAAGTTAGTTATAGCAGCTAAAGATAAACAGTTAAGTTAGTTATAGCAGCTAAAGATAAACAGTTAAGTTAGTTATAGCAGCTAAGATAAACAGTTAAGTTAGTTATAGCAGCTAAAGATAAACAGTTAAGTTAGTTATAGCAGCTAAGATAAACAGTTAAGTTAGTTATAGCAGCTAAGATAAACAGTTAAGTTAGTTATAGCAGCTAAGATAAACAGTTAAGTTAGTTATAGCAGCTAAAGATAAACAGTTAAGTTAGTTATAGCAGCTAAGATAAACAGTTAAGTTAGTTATAGCAGCTAAGATAAACAGTTAAGTTAGTTATAGCAGCTAAAGATAAACAGTTAAGTTAGTTATAGCAGCTAAAGATAAACAGTTAAGTTAGTTATAGCAGCTAAGATAAACAGTTAAGTTAGTTATAGCAGCTAAAGATAAACAGTTAAGTTAGTTATAGCAGCTAAAGATAAACAGTTAAGTTAGTTATAGCAGCTAAAGATAAACAGTTAAGTTAGTTATAGCAGCTAAAGATAAACAGTTAAGTTAGCTATAGCAGCTAAAGATAAACAGTTAAGTTAGTTATAGCAGCTAAAGATAAACAGTTAAGTTAGTTATAGCAGCTAAGATAAACAGTTAAGTTAGTTATAGCAGCTAAAGATAAACAGTTAAGTTAGTTATAGCAGCTAAAGATAAACAGTTAAGTTAGTTATAGCAGCTAAAGATAAACAGTGAAGTTAGTTATAGCAGCTAAAGATAAACAGTTAAGTTAGTTATAGCAGCTAAAGATAAACAGTTAAGTTAGTTATAGCAGCTAAAGATAAACAGTTAAGTTAGTTATAGCAGCTAAGATAAACAGTTAAGTTAGTTATAGCAGCTAAAGATAAACAGTTAAGTTAGTTATAGCAGCTAAAGATAAACAGTTAAGTTAGTTATAGCAGCTAAAGATAAACAGTTAAGTTAGTTATAGCAGCTAAAGATAAACAGTTAAGTTAGTTATAGCAGCTAAGATAAACAGTTAAGTTAGTTATAGCAGCTAAGATAAACAGTTAAGTTAGTTATAGCAGCTAAAGATAAACAGTTAAGTTAGTTATAGCAGCTAAGATAAACAGTTAAGTTAGTTATAGCAGCTAAGATAAACAGTTAAGTTAGTTATAGCAGCTAAGATAAACAGTTAAGTTAGTTATAGCAGCTAAGATAAACAGTTAAGTTAGTTATAGCAGCTAAAGATAAACAGTTAAGTTAGTTATAGCAGCTAAAGATAAACAGTTAAGTTAGTTATAGCAGCTAAGATAAACAGTTAAGTTAGTTATAGCAGCTAAGATAAACAGTTAAGTTAGTTATAGCAGCTAAAGATAAACAGTTAAGTTAGTTATAGCAGCTAAAGATAAACAGTTAAGTTAGTTATAGCAGCTAAGATAAACAGTTAAGTTAGTTATAGCAGCTAAAGATAAACAGTTAAGTTAGTTATAGCAGCTAAGATAAACAGTTAAGTTAGTTATAGCAGCTAAGATAAACAGTTAAGTTAGTTATAGCAGCTAAGATAAACAGTTAAGTTAGTTATAGCAGCTAAAGATAAACAGTTAAGTTAGTTATAGCAGCTAAGATAAACAGTTAAGTTAGTTATAGCAGCTAAAGATAAACAGTTAAGTTAGTTATAGCAGCTAAAGATAAACAGTTAAGTTAGTTATAGCAGCTAAGATAAACAGTTAAGTTAGTTATAGCAGCTAAAGATAAACAGTTAAGTTAGTTATAGCAGCTAAGATAAACAGTTAAGTTAGTTATAGCAGCTAAGATAAACAGTTAAGTTAGTTATAGCAGCTAAGATAAACAGTTAAGTTAGTTATAGCAGCTAAAGATAAACAGTTAAGTTAGTTATAGCAGCTAAAGATAAACAGTTAAGTTAGTTATAGCAGCTAAGATAAACAGTTAAGTTAGTTATAGCAGCTAAGATAAACAGTTAAGTTAGTTATAGCAGCTAAAGATAAACAGTTAAGTTAGTTATAGCAGCTAAAGATAAACAGTTAAGTTAGTTATAGCAGCTAAGATAAACAGTTAAGTTAGTTATAGCAGCTAAAGATAAACAGTTAAGTTAGTTATAGCAGCTAAAGATAAACAGTTAAGTTAGTTATAGCAGCTAAAGATAGACAGTTAAGTTAGTTATAGCAGCTAAAGATAAACAGTTAAGTTAGTTATAGCAGCTAAAGATAAACAGTTAAGTTAGTTATAGCAGCTAAAGATAAACAGTTAAGTTAGTTATAGCAGCTAAGATAAACAGTTAAGTTAGTTATAGCAGCTAAAGATAAACAGTTAAGTTAGTTATAGCAGCTAAAGATAAACAGTTAAGTTAGTTATAGCAGCTAAAGATAAACAGTTAAGTTAGTTATAGCAGCTAAAGATAAACAGTTAAGTTAGTTATAGCAGCTAAAGATAAACAGTTAAGTTAGTTATAGCAGCTAAAGATAAACAGTTAAGTTAGTTATAGCAGCTAAAGATAAACAGTTAAGTTAGTTATAGCAGCTAAAGATAAACAGTTAAGTTAGTTATAGCAGCTAAAGATAAACAGTTAAGTTAGTTATAGCAGCTAAAGATAAACAGTTAAGTTAGTTATAGCAGCTAAGATAAACAGTTAAGTTAGTTATAGCAGCTAAGATAAACAGTTAAGTTAGTTATAGCAGCTAAAGATAAACAGTTAAGTTAGTTATAGCAGCTAAGATAAACAGTTAAGTTAGTTATAGCAGCTAAGATAAACAGTTAAGTTAGTTATAGCAGCTAAGATAAACAGTTAAGTTAGTTATAGCAGCTAAGATAAACAGTTAAGTTAGTTATAGCAGCTAAAGATAAACAGTTAAGTTAGTTATAGCAGCTAAAGATAAACAGTTAAGTTAGTTATAGCAGCTAAGATAAACAGTTAAGTTAGTTATAGCAGCTAAAGATAAACAGTTAAGTTAGTTATAGCAGCTAAGATAAACAGTTAAGTTAGTTATAGCAGCTAAGATAAACAGTTAAGTTAGTTATAGCAGCTAAGATAAACAGTTAAGTTAGTTATAGCAGCTAAAGATAAACAGTTAAGTTAGTTATAGCAGCTAAGATAAACAGTTAAGTTAGTTATAGCAGCTAAGATAAACAGTTAAGTTAGTTATAGCAGCTAAAGATAAACAGTTAAGTTAGTTATAGCAGCTAAAGATAAACAGTTAAGTTAGTTATAGCAGCTAAGATAAACAGTTAAGTTAGTTATAGCAGCTAAGATAAACAGTTAAGTTAGTTATAGCAGCTAAGATAAACAGTTAAGTTAGTTATAGCAGCTAAAGATAAACAGTTAAGTTAGTTATAGCAGCTAAAGATAAACAGTTAAGTTAGTTATAGCAGCTAAAGATAAACAGTTAAGTTAGTTATAGCAGCTAAAGATAAACAGTTAAGTTAGTTATAGCAGCTAAGATAAACAGTTAAGTTAGTTATAGCAGCTAAAGATAAACAGTTAAGTTAGTTATAGCAGCTAAAGATAAACAGTTAAGTTAGTTATAGCAGCTAAAGATAAACAGTTAAGTTAGTTATAGCAGCTAAAGATAAACAGTTAAGTTAGTTATAGCAGCTAAAGATAAACAGTTAAGTTAGTTATAGCAGCTAAAGATAAACAGTTAAGTTAGTTATAGCAGCTAAGATAAACAGTTAAGTTAGTTATAGCAGCTAAGATAAACAGTTAAGTTAGTTATAGCAGCTAAAGATAAACAGTTAAGTTAGTTATAGCAGCTAAGATAAACAGTTAAGTTAGTTATAGCAGCTAAGATAAACAGTTAAGTTAGTTATAGCAGCTAAGATAAACAGTTAAGTTAGTTATAGCAGCTAAGATAAACAGTTAAGTTAGTTATAGCAGCTAAAGATAAACAGTTAAGTTAGTTATAGCAGCTAAAGATAAACAGTTAAGTTAGTTATAGCAGCTAAGATAAACAGTTAAGTTAGTTATAGCAGCTAAAGATAAACAGTTAAGTTAGTTATAGCAGCTAAGATAAACAGTTAAGTTAGTTATAGCAGCTAAGATAAACAGTTAAGTTAGTTATAGCAGCTAAGATAAACAGTTAAGTTAGTTATAGCAGCTAAAGATAAACAGTTAAGTTAGTTATAGCAGCTAAGATAAACAGTTAAGTTAGTTATAGCAGCTAAGATAAACAGTTAAGTTAGTTATAGCAGCTAAAGATAAACAGTTAAGTTAGTTATAGCAGCTAAAGATAAACAGTTAAGTTAGTTATAGCAGCTAAGATAAACAGTTAAGTTAGTTATAGCAGCTAAAGATAAACAGTTAAGTTAGTTATAGCAGCTAAAGATAAACAGTTAAGTTAGTTATAGCAGCTAAAGATAGACAGTTAAGTTAGTTATAGCAGCTAAAGATAAACAGTTAAGTTAGTTATAGCAGCTAAAGATAAACAGTTAAGTTAGTTATAGCAGCTAAAGATAAACAGTTAAGTTAGTTATAGCAGCTAAGATAAACAGTTAAGTTAGTTATAGCAGCTAAAGATAAACAGTTAAGTTAGTTATAGCAGCTAAAGATAAACAGTTAAGTTAGTTATAGCAGCTAAAGATAAACAGTTAAGTTAGTTATAGCAGCTAAAGATAAACAGTTAAGTTAGTTATAGCAGCTAAAGATAAACAGTTAAGTTAGTTATAGCAGCTAAAGATAAACAGTTAAGTTAGTTATAGCAGCTAAGATAAACAGTTAAGTTAGTTATAGCAGCTAAGATAAACAGTTAAGTTAGTTATAGCAGCTAAAGATAAACAGTTAAGTTAGTTATAGCAGCTAAGATAAACAGTTAAGTTAGTTATAGCAGCTAAGATAAACAGTTAAGTTAGTTATAGCAGCTAAGATAAACAGTTAAGTTAGTTATAGCAGCTAAGATAAACAGTTAAGTTAGTTATAGCAGCTAAAGATAAACAGTTAAGTTAGTTATAGCAGCTAAGATAAACAGTTAAGTTAGTTATAGCAGCTAAAGATAAACAGTTAAGTTAGTTATAGCAGCTAAAGATAAACAGTTAAGTTAGTTATAGCAGCTAAGATAAACAGTTAAGTTAGTTATAGCAGCTAAAGATAAACAGTTAAGTTAGTTATAGCAGCTAAAGATAAACAGTTAAGTTAGTTATAGCAGCTAAAGATAAACAGTTAAGTTAGTTATAGCAGCTAAAGATAAACAGTTAAGTTAGTTATAGCAGCTAAAGATAAACAGTTAAGTTAGTTATAGCAGCTAAGATAAACAGTTAAGTTAGTTATAGCAGCTAAAGATAAACAGTTAAGTTAGTTATAGCAGCTAAGATAAACAGTTAAGTTAGTTATAGCAGCTAAAGATAAACAGTTAAGTTAGTTATAGCAGCTAAAGATAAACAGTTAAGTTAGTTATAGCAGCTAAGATAAACAGTTAAGTTAGTTATAGCAGCTAAGATAAACAGTTAAGTTAGTTATAGCAGCTAAGATAAACAGTTAAGTTAGTTATAGCAGCTAAGATAAACAGTTAAGTTAGTTATAGCAGCTAAGATAAACAGTTAAGTTAGTTATAGCAGCTAAGATAAACAGTTAAGTTAGTTATAGCAGCTAAGATAAACAGTTAAGTTAGTTATAGCAGCTAAAGATAAACAGTTAAGTTAGTTATAGCAGCTAAGATAAACAGTTAAGTTAGTTATAGCAGCTAAGATAAACAGTTAAGTTAGTTATAGCAGCTAAAGATAAACAGTTGAGTTAGTTATAGCAGCTAAAGATAAACAGTTAAGTTAGTTATAGCAGCTAAGATAAACAGTTAAGTTAGTTATAGCAGCTAAGATAAACAGTTAAGTTAGTTATAGCAGTTAAGATAAACAGTTAAGTTAGTTATAGCAGCTAAGATAAACAGTTAAGTTAGTTATAGCAGCTAAGATAAACAGTTAAGTTAGTTATAGCAGCTAAAGATAAACAGTTAAGTTAGTTATAGCAGCTAAGATAAACAGTTAAGTTAATTATAGGCTTTATGGAAAAGTAAGGTTTTAAGATTGTTTTTAAACATAGAGAGGGTGTCTGCCCTCCGGACTGAAGCCGGTAGTTTGTTCCACAGCAGAGGGGCTTCAAACTTGAAGGCCCTGGCTCCAAATCTACATTTAAAGATTTGTGGTATAACTAATCGATCAGAGTTTAAGGATCGTAAGGTCCTTGAGGGTTGGTAAGTTTGGATTAAATCTTTAATGTATGTTGGTTCTAGACCATGTAAGGCTTCATAGGTTAGAAGAAGGATTTTAAATTGTATCTAAATTCTACAGGAAGTCAATGTAGTGAAGACAGTACAGGTGTGTTCGTGTCTCTTAGTCTTAGTCAGGACACGAGCTGCAGATGAATGAGCTGAAGATTCTGAGAGCCTTCTTAGAACATCCTGACAGAAGAGACTTACAATAGTCCAGCCTGGAGGTAACAAAAGATGAGCTTCTCAGCATCTAAAGGAAGGAAGTGATTTTTGAAATGTAACGAAGCTGGAAGTAGACGTGAGATTAGTTTCATGTGCGAGTTCAATAAAGTCCTCGTCAAAACGGATTCTTTACAGTGGTGCTCGTAGCAGGAGTCCACTGAGCTTCATGTATCCAGGAGCAGATGCAGGAGAACGATCACTTTTAAAACTTTAATATTGACTCAGAAGGAAAGGTGAAGATTTAATATTTGATCTTCTCGAAGTATAGATGAGTATTTGTACGTCGACGCTGAACCTTTGTTCAAACACGTTCACTCACGATTGTGACGTGACAGGTGACAGGCCCCAGTGAGGTCAGAGGTCAGATTCTAACACAGACTCTTGGTTTAACCTGAGAAACATTTTTTTAAGTTAAGTCTCGACAATCTGTGAACATTTGAACTCAAACTAAATATGTAAACAAAACTAGATGTTGATTCACTTTTGTTAGAAACATGTCATTTGTCAAACTGACCACTAGAGGTCACAACTGCTCTAGAGTTGATGGTTCGACGCTCGTGTCGTTCATCAGTTTCTTGAACTCGTTCTTTTCTTCACAATAATCGCAGTTTCGTCAGTAAATATTGACTTTGAACATAAAACCAGAGTTTGAGAGAATCTCTCAACATTCGTGTCGTCATTGAAAGAAGATTCAAATCCTTCTCTGGATCATAAATGTGCGTCTCGTGCTGAACATGCCGAACATTCCTTGTGATGAACCTGAAGCAGTTGTTGACCTGCGGGTCAGAGTCCAGACGTCAGGATTCAAACCCTCGACTCCTTCGATCATCTTCACTGTGACGTCATTGACTCAAGTGTTCGTGGATCCTGACGAAGATTTTAAAGAAAAATAAACTTTAAACAAGAAAAGTTTCATAAAAATGTTGTTGGTTTGGACAAAAACTTCAAAGTAACATTTGAAGAAAACTAGAACTAAAATATCGTAACTACTTTACTTTTAAACTAACACTAACTTGGCATAACTACTTTACTTTTAAACTAACACTAACTTGGCATAACTACTTTACTTTTAAACTAACACTAACTTGGTATAACTACTTTACTTTTAAACTAGAACAAACCTATCATTAATAGTTAACTTTTAATCTAGAACTAACTAATCATAACTACTTTACTTTTAAACTAGAATAAACTTGGCATAACTACTTTACTTTTAAACTAGAACTAACTTGGCATAACTACTTTACTTTTAAACTAGAACTAACTAATCATAACTACTTTACTTTTAAACTAGAACAAACCTATCATTAATAGTTAACTTTTAATCTAGAACTAACTAATCATAACTACTTTACTTTTAAACTAGAATAAACTTGGCATAACTACTTTACTTTTAAACTAGAACTAACTTGGCATAACTACTTTACTTTTAAACTAGAATAAACTTGGCATGACTACTTTACTTTTAAACTAGAATAAACTTGGCATGACTACTTTACTTTTAAACTAGAAATAACATATTGTAAAAACTTTATTTTTTAACTAGAATAAACTTCGCATGATTACTTTACTTTTAAACTAGAAGTAACTTGGCATAACTACTTTACTTTTGAACTAGAACTAACTTGGCATAACTACTTTACTTTTGAACTAGAACTAACTTATCATAACTACTTTACTTTTAATCTAGAAGTAACTTATCATAAATACTTTACTTTTAAACTAGAACAAACTTAATGTAACTTCTTTATTTTTAGACTACATTAAACTTATCATTACTTGTTAACTTTTAGAACTAACTTATGGTACCTACTTTACTTTTAAACTAGAAATAACTTATCGTAAAAACTTTATTTTTAAACTAGAATAAACTTGGCATGATTACTTTACTTTTAAACTAGTAGTTACTTATCGTAACTACTTTACTTTTAAACTAGAACAAACTTATCATAACTACTTTACTTTTAATCTAGAAGTAACTTATCATAACAACTAATACTTTTATACTAGAACAAACTTATAACTATTTTACTTTTAAACTAGAACAAACTTATCATAACTACTTTACTTTTAAACTAGAACAAACTTATCATAACTACTTTACTTTTAAACTAGAACAAACTTATCATAACTACTTTACTTTTAAACTAGAAGTAACTTATCGTAACTATTTTACTTTTAAACTAGAAAAAACTTATCATAACTACTTTACTTTCAAACTAGAAGTAATTTATCATAACTACTTTTAATCTAGAAGTAACTTATCATAACAACTAATACTTTTATACTAGAACAAACTTATCATAACTTATTTTCTTTTAAACTACAATAAACGTATCATTACTAGTTAACTATTAAACAAGAACTAACTTATCATAACTACTTTACTTTCAAACTAGAACTAACCTGGCATAATTACTTTACTTTTAAATTTGAAATAACTTATCGTAAAAACTTTATTTTTAAACTAAAATAAACTTGGCATGATTACTTTAATTTTTAACCAGAAGTAACTTATCATAACTACTTTACTTTTAAACTAGAATAAACTTATCATTAATAGTTAACTTTTAAACTAGAACTAAAATATCGTAACTACTTTACTTTTAAACTAGAAGTAACTTATCATAACTACTTTACTTTTAAACTAGAACAAACTTATAACTACTTTACTTTTAAACTAGAACAAACTTATCCTAACTTCTTGACTTTTAAACTAGAACAAACTTATCATTACTGGTTTACTTTTAAACTAGAACTAACTTGGCATAACTTCTTTACTTTTAAACTAGAACAAACTTATCATCACTACTTTACTTTTAAACTAGAACAAACTTATTATAACTACTTTTAAACTAACACTAACATATCTTAACTACTTTACTTTTAAACTAGAATAAACTTGGCATGACTACTTTAATTTTAAACTAGAACTAACTTGGCATAACTACTTTACTTTTAAACTACAACAAACCTAGCATAACTACTTTACTTTTAAACTAGAACAAACTTATCATTACTGGTTTACTTTTAAACTAGAACTAACTTATCATAACTACTTTTAAACTAACACTAACTTGGCATAACTTCTTTACTTTTAAACTAGAACAAACTTATCAGAACTACTTTACTTTTAAACTACAACAAACCTAGCATAACTACTTTACTTTTAAACTAGAACAAACTTATCATTACTGGTTTACTTTTAAACTAGAACTAACTTATCATAACTACTTTTAAACTAACACTAACTTGGCATAACTACTTAACTTTTAAACTAGAACTAACTTATCAGAACTACTTTACTTTTAAACTACAACAAACCTAGCATAACTACTTTACTTTTAAACTAGAACAAACTTATCATTACTGGTTTACTTTTAAACTAGAACTAACTTATCATAACTACTTTTAAACTAACACTAACTTGGCATAACTTCTTTACTTTTAAACTAGAACAAACTTATCATCACTACTTTACTTTTAAACTACAACAAACCTAGCATAACTACTTTACTTTTAAACTAGAACTAACTTATCACTATATTACTTTTAAACTAGAGCAAACTTATCATAACTACTTTTAAACTAACACTAACTTGGCATAACTACTTTTAAACTAACACTGACTTGGCATAACTACTTTAATTTTAAACTAGAACTAACTTGGCATAACTACTTAACTTTTAAACTAGAACTAACTTATCAGAACTACTTTACTTTTAAACTACAACAAACCTAGCATAACTACTTTACTTTTAAACTAGAACTAACTTATCACTACTTTACTTTTAAACTAGAGCAAACTTATCATAACTACTTTTAAACTAACACTAACTTGGCATAACTACTTTTAAACTAACACTAACTTGGCATAACTACTTTAATTTTAAACTAGAACTAACTTATCAGAACTACTTTACTTTTAAACTACAACAAACTTATCACTACTTTACTTTTAAACTAGAACTAACTTATCAGAACTACTTTACTTTTAAACTACAACAAACCTAGCATAACTACTTTACTTTTAAACTAGAACTAACTTATCACTACTTTACTTTTAAACTAGAGCAAACTTATCATAACTACTTTTAAACTAACACTAACTTGGCATAACTACTTTTAAACTAACACTGACTTGGCATAACTACTTTAATTTTAAACTAGAACTAACTTGGCATAACTACTTAACTTTTAAACTAGAACTAACTTATCGTAACTACTTAACTTTTAAACTAGAACTAACTTATCAGAACTACTTTACTTTTAAACTACAACAAACCTAGCATAACTACTTTACTTTTAAACTAGAACTAACTTATCACTACTTTACTTTTAAACTAGAGCAAACTTATCATAACTACTTTTAAACTAACACTAACTTGGCATAACTACTTTTAAACTAACACTAACTTGGCATAACTACTTTAATTTTAAACTAGAACTAACTTATCAGAACTACTTTACTTTTAAACTACAACAAACTTATCACTACTTTACTTTTAAACTAGAGCAAACTTATCATAACTACTTTTAAACTAACACTAACTTGGCATAACTACTTTTAAACTAGAACTAACTTGGCATAACTACTTTACTTTTAAACTAGAATAAACTTTTCATTAATAGTTAACTTTAAAACTAGAACTAACTTATGGTAACTACTTTACTTTTAAACCAGAACAAACTTATGGGAACTACTTTACTTTTAAACTAGAATAAACTTATCGTAACTTCTTGACTTTTAAACTACAACAAACCTAGCATAACTACTTTACTTTTAAACTAGAACAAACTTATCATTACTGGTTTACTTTTAAACTAGAACTAACTTATCATAACTACTTTTAAACTAACACTAACTTGGCATAACTTCTTTACTTTTAAACTAGAACAAACTTATCGTAACTTCTTTACTTTTAAACTAGAACAAACTTATTATAACTACTTTTAAACTAACACTAAAATATCTTAACTACTTTACTTTTAAACTAGAATAAACTTGGCATGACTACTTTCATTTTAAACTAGAACTAACTTGGCATAACTACTTAACTTTTAAACTAGAACTAACTTATCAGAACTACTTTACTTTTATACTACAACAAACTTATCACTACTTTACTTTTAAACTAGAGCAAACTTATCATAACTACTTTTAAACTAACACTAACTTGGCATAACTACTTTACTTTTAAACTAGAACTAACTTATCAGAACTACTTTACTTTTAAACTACAACAAACCTAGCATAACTACTTTACTTTTAAACTAGAACTAACTTATCAGAACTACTTTACTTTTAAACTACAACAAACCTAGCATAACTACTTTACTTTTAAACTAGAACTAACTTATCACTACTTTACTTTTAAACTAGAACAAACTTATAACTTCTTTACTTTTAAACTACAACAAACTTATCATTAGTAGGTAACTTTTAAACCAGAACAAACTTATCGTAACTACTTTACTTTGAAACCAGAACTAACTTACCATGACTAGTTAACTTTCAAGCGAGTCGACTGAAGACAGACTCTGGTTACAAACCTCAGCTGGTTTATTCAGGCTGTACAGATGCAAAAGGTTTTCTCATTAAAAAACAAGTAAAAAAGACAAAGATCCCCATAAATACATGTCTTAACAAACGTGTGGTAACTTGGTAGCTTGCATATGTTGTGATAAAAATACACACATCTTCCTTCTGAAGTCACATCGATAAACACACACAGACTCACACCAGAAGGTGTTTGTGCATCAACACATGTTGTGTCTCCACATGTCACACTCGCTTTAAACGGTAGATTGGCTTGAAAATATTGCAGGTAACTACGTGAACAGGTAGTCAAAGGTTTCTTCAGCGAAGACATCAGGCACAAGGTTATAGTTTCGGTACCGAAAAATAGAATCGACATCAAACACAGCAAATGTTTCCCAGCCAATAAAAACATGGAAATCCTAACATGGAACAAAAGTTCAGTCTGAAACAACAACAACAATAATAAAAGACGTAACAACAACTCCGGGTGACCACGCTCAAAATAACAGATCTGACGTCGTCATGGCAACGTGTGTCTGGACCACACACAGACGTGTGTGTGTGTGTGTGTGTGTGTGTGTGTGTGTAGCAACACTGAACACTTATTTGAAGATGCAGTTTTAGAAAAGTACAAAAATTGAGCTGATTTAAGAAACTTTTCATGTTTAACCGTCAACAAAAATGTTGATTGACAGCTTCAACTTTGATGCTCAGAAACTCGTGGATCATGTATGACGGTGAGGATCATGTATGAAGATCATGTATGATGGTGAGGATCACGTATGACTGTGTATGGCGGTGAGGATCATGTATGACAGTGAGGATCATGTATAAGGATCATGTATGACGGTGAGGATCATGTATGAAGATCATGTATGATGGTGAGGATCACGTATGACTGTGTATGGCAGTGAGGATCATGTATGACAGTGAGGATCATGTATAAGGATCATGTATGACGAGGATCATGTATGACAGTAAGGATCATGTATGACAGTAAGGATCATGTATGACGGTGAGGATCATGTATGACGAGGATCATGTAGGACTGTGAGGATCATGTATAAGGATCATGTATGACGGTGAGGAGCATGTATGACAGTAAGGATCATGTATGACGGTAAGGATCATGTATGACGGTGAGGATCATGTATGACGGTGAGGATCATGTACGACTGTGAGGATCATGTATAACGATCATGTATGACGAGGATCATGTATGAAGATCATGTATGAAGACGATCATGTATGACGGTGAGGATCATGTATAAGGATCATGTATGACGGTGAGGATCATGTATGAAGATGATCATGTATGACGTGAGGATCATGTATAAGGATCATGTATGACGAGGATCATGTATGACGAGGATCATGTATGAAGATCATGTATGACGGTGAGGATCATGTATAAGGATCATGTATGACGAGGATCATGTATGAAGATCATGTATGACGGTGAGGATCATGTATGACGGTGAGGATCATGTATGACGGTGAGGATCATGTATGAAGATCATGTACGACGAGGATCATGTATGACGGTGAGGATCATGTATGACGGTGAGGATCATGTATGAAGATCATGTACGACGAGGATCATGTATGACGGTGAGGATCATGTATGACGGTGAGGATCATGTATGAAGATCATGTACGACGAGGATCATGTATGACGGTGAGGATCATGTATGACGGTGAGGATCATGTATGAAGATCATGTACGACGAGGATCATGTATGACGGTGAGGATCATGTATGACGGTGAGGATCATGTATGAAGATCATGTACGACGAGGATCATGTATGACGGTGAGGATCATGTATGACGGTGAGGATCATGTATGACGGTGAGGATCATGTATGACGGTGAGGATCATGTATGACGGTGTATGACGAGGATCATGTGATTGTGTGGCGAGACATGAGAATGCGGGTCACGCTGAAGCGTCACATGTTTGAATTAAGAAAAGTCTGTGCAAACCCACAGTAACTTCATTCATTCACCATCGGAGCGAACATTCAATAAAGAGTTTCTATGGCACCGAGATCAGTCTCAGAAGGTGTCGGTTCAGTCTGGACCCGAGTGCCTCTGAGCAGCACCAGGAGTACATTCATGGGAATATAAGAAATGAAACCTTCAGTACCGCGGTCCGGAGGTCACGACCTCCACGAGAGCCTCACATACAAAGAAAAAAACAAATGAAAGCTATTCGACCTCATTCTCACGAGTCGCCGCCGCAGACTCACACCGTCGTCTCGCCGTGGTTACCGTTGCTAAGGCGCTTGTAGAACCGTCGCCACGACTGCAGCGTCTTCCCGGACCAGACCCAGAAGCCCGAGGTGATGCCCACGATCATGGTCATCAGGTACTTGATCATGAAGACGGTGAAGTCCGGGGTCATGGGGGCGAAGTTGTGCAGTGGACAGTGGACGGCCAGGCGCTTGCAGGTGTGCATGTGCCAGGTGCGCTCCCAGTGCTCGCGGAACGCCTGCTCGTAGAAGTAGCAGGCGATGACGATGGTGGCCGGAACCGTGTACAGCACGCTGAACACCCCGATGCGGACCATCAGCTTCTCCAGCTTCTCCGTCTTGGTGCCGTCGTGCTTCATGATGGTTCTGATCCGGAACAGGGACACGAAGCCGGCCAGCAGGAAGGAGGTCCCGATGAAGAGGTAGACGAAGAGCGGCGCCAGCACGAAGCCCCTCAGGGCGTCCACGTTGAAGATCCCCACGAAGCAGACCCCGGTCAGCACGTCCCCGTCCACCTGACCCATGGCCAGGATGGTGATGGTCTTGATGGCCGGCACCGCCCAGGCCGCCAGGTGGAAGTACTGCGAGTTGGCCTCGATGGCCTCGTGACCCCACTTCATGCCGGCCGAGAGGAACCAGGTGAGCGACAGGATGACCCACCAGATGGAGCTGGCCATGCCGAAGAAGTAGAGGACCATGAAGAGGATGGTGCAGCCCTCCTTCTTGGTGCCCTGGGCCACGGTCCGGTAGGCGTCCTCGTTCTTTTCTTCACAATAATCGCAGTTTCGTCAGTAAATATTGACTTTGAACATAAAACCAGAGTTTGAGAGAATCTCTCAACATTCGTGTCGTCATTGAAAGAAGATTCAAATCCTTCTCTGGATCATAAATGTGCGTCTCGTGCTGAACATGCCGAACATTCCTTGTGATGAACCTGAAGCAGTTGTTGACCTGCGGGTCAGAGTCCAGACGTCAGGATTCAAACCCTCGACTCCTTCGATCATCTTCACTGTGACGTCATTGACTCAAGTGTTCGTGGATCCTGACGAAGATTTTAAAGAAAAATAAACTTTAAACAAGAAAAGTTTCATAAAAATGTTGTTGGTTTGGACAAAAACTTCAAAGCAACATTTGAAGAAAACTAGAACTAAAATATCGTAACTACTTTACTTTTAAACTAACACTAACTTGGCATAACTACTTTACTTTTAAACTAACACTAACTTGGCATAACTACTTTACTTTTAAACTAACACTAACTTGGTATAACTACTTTACTTTTAAACTAGAACAAACCTATCATTAATAGTTAACTTTTAATCTAGAACTAACTAATCATAACTACTTTACTTTTAAACTAGAATAAACTTGGCATAACTACTTTACTTTTAAACTAGAACTAACTTGGCATAACTACTTTACTTTTAAACTAGAACTAACTAATCATAACTACTTTACTTTTAAACTAGAACAAACCTATCATTAATAGTTAACTTTTAATCTAGAACTAACTAATCATAACTACTTTACTTTTAAACTAGAATAAACTTGGCATAACTACTTTACTTTTAAACTAGAACTAACTTGGCATAACTACTTTACTTTTAAACTAGAATAAACTTGGCATGACTACTTTACTTTTAAACTAGAATAAACTTGGCATGACTACTTTACTTTTAAACTAGAAATAACATATTGTAAAAACTTTATTTTTTAACTAGAATAAACTTCGCATGATTACTTTACTTTTAAACTAGAAGTAACTTGGCATAACTACTTTACTTTTGAACTAGAACTAACTTGGCATAACTACTTTACTTTTGAACTAGAACTAACTTATCATAACTACTTTACTTTTAATCTAGAAGTAACTTATCATAAATACTTTACTTTTAAACTAGAACAAACTTAATGTAACTTCTTTATTTTTAGACTACATTAAACTTATCATTACTTGTTAACTTTTAGAACTAACTTATGGTACCTACTTTACTTTTAAACTAGAAATAACTTATCGTAAAAACTTTATTTTTAAACTAGAATAAACTTGGCATGATTACTTTACTTTTAAACTAGTAGTTACTTATCGTAACTACTTTACTTTTAAACTAGAACAAACTTATCATAACTACTTTACTTTTAATCTAGAAGTAACTTATCATAACAACTAATACTTTTATACTAGAACAAACTTATAACTATTTTACTTTTAAACTAGAACAAACTTATCATAACTACTTTACTTTTAAACTAGAACAAACTTATCATAACTACTTTACTTTTAAACTAGAACAAACTTATCATAACTACTTTACTTTTAAACTAGAAGTAACTTATCGTAACTATTTTACTTTTAAACTAGAAAAAACTTATCATAACTACTTTACTTTCAAACTAGAAGTAATTTATCATAACTACTTTTAATCTAGAAGTAACTTATCATAACAACTAATACTTTTATACTAGAACAAACTTATCATAACTTATTTTCTTTTAAACTACAATAAACGTATCATTACTAGTTAACTATTAAACAAGAACTAACTTATCATAACTACTTTACTTTCAAACTAGAACTAACCTGGCATAATTACTTTACTTTTAAATTTGAAATAACTTATCGTAAAAACTTTATTTTTAAACTAAAATAAACTTGGCATGATTACTTTAATTTTTAACCAGAAGTAACTTATCATAACTACTTTACTTTTAAACTAGAATAAACTTATCATTAATAGTTAACTTTTAAACTAGAACTAAAATATCGTAACTACTTTACTTTTAAACTAGAAGTAACTTATCATAACTACTTTACTTTTAAACTAGAACAAACTTATAACTACTTTACTTTTAAACTAGAACAAACTTATCCTAACTTCTTGACTTTTAAACTAGAACAAACTTATCATTACTGGTTTACTTTTAAACTAGAACTAACTTGGCATAACTTCTTTACTTTTAAACTAGAACAAACTTATCATCACTACTTTACTTTTAAACTAGAACAAACTTATTATAACTACTTTTAAACTAACACTAACATATCTTAACTACTTTACTTTTAAACTAGAATAAACTTGGCATGACTACTTTAATTTTAAACTAGAACTAACTTGGCATAACTACTTTACTTTTAAACTACAACAAACCTAGCATAACTACTTTACTTTTAAACTAGAACAAACTTATCATTACTGGTTTACTTTTAAACTAGAACTAACTTATCATAACTACTTTTAAACTAACACTAACTTGGCATAACTTCTTTACTTTTAAACTAGAACAAACTTATCAGAACTACTTTACTTTTAAACTACAACAAACCTAGCATAACTACTTTACTTTTAAACTAGAACAAACTTATCATTACTGGTTTACTTTTAAACTAGAACTAACTTATCATAACTACTTTTAAACTAACACTAACTTGGCATAACTACTTAACTTTTAAACTAGAACTAACTTATCAGAACTACTTTACTTTTAAACTACAACAAACCTAGCATAACTACTTTACTTTTAAACTAGAACAAACTTATCATTACTGGTTTACTTTTAAACTAGAACTAACTTATCATAACTACTTTTAAACTAACACTAACTTGGCATAACTTCTTTACTTTTA
Source organism: Callionymus lyra (assembly GCF_982586985.1). Taxonomy (NCBI): domain Eukaryota; kingdom Metazoa; phylum Chordata; class Actinopteri; order Syngnathiformes; family Callionymidae; genus Callionymus; species Callionymus lyra. The sequence continues at coordinate 1,262,072 of NC_141829.1, forward strand.
AACTAGAACAAACTTATCATCACTACTTTACTTTTAAACTACAACAAACCTAGCATAACTACTTTACTTTTAAACTAGAACTAACTTATCACTATATTACTTTTAAACTAGAGCAAACTTATCATAACTACTTTTAAACTAACACTAACTTGGCATAACTACTTTTAAACTAACACTGACTTGGCATAACTACTTTAATTTTAAACTAGAACTAACTTGGCATAACTACTTAACTTTTAAACTAGAACTAACTTATCAGAACTACTTTACTTTTAAACTACAACAAACCTAGCATAACTACTTTACTTTTAAACTAGAACTAACTTATCACTACTTTACTTTTAAACTAGAGCAAACTTATCATAACTACTTTTAAACTAACACTAACTTGGCATAACTACTTTTAAACTAACACTAACTTGGCATAACTACTTTAATTTTAAACTAGAACTAACTTATCAGAACTACTTTACTTTTAAACTACAACAAACTTATCACTACTTTACTTTTAAACTAGAACTAACTTATCAGAACTACTTTACTTTTAAACTACAACAAACCTAGCATAACTACTTTACTTTTAAACTAGAACTAACTTATCACTACTTTACTTTTAAACTAGAGCAAACTTATCATAACTACTTTTAAACTAACACTAACTTGGCATAACTACTTTTAAACTAACACTGACTTGGCATAACTACTTTAATTTTAAACTAGAACTAACTTGGCATAACTACTTAACTTTTAAACTAGAACTAACTTATCGTAACTACTTAACTTTTAAACTAGAACTAACTTATCAGAACTACTTTACTTTTAAACTACAACAAACCTAGCATAACTACTTTACTTTTAAACTAGAACTAACTTATCACTACTTTACTTTTAAACTAGAGCAAACTTATCATAACTACTTTTAAACTAACACTAACTTGGCATAACTACTTTTAAACTAACACTAACTTGGCATAACTACTTTAATTTTAAACTAGAACTAACTTATCAGAACTACTTTACTTTTAAACTACAACAAACTTATCACTACTTTACTTTTAAACTAGAGCAAACTTATCATAACTACTTTTAAACTAACACTAACTTGGCATAACTACTTTTAAACTAGAACTAACTTGGCATAACTACTTTACTTTTAAACTAGAATAAACTTTTCATTAATAGTTAACTTTAAAACTAGAACTAACTTATGGTAACTACTTTACTTTTAAACCAGAACAAACTTATGGGAACTACTTTACTTTTAAACTAGAATAAACTTATCGTAACTTCTTGACTTTTAAACTACAACAAACCTAGCATAACTACTTTACTTTTAAACTAGAACAAACTTATCATTACTGGTTTACTTTTAAACTAGAACTAACTTATCATAACTACTTTTAAACTAACACTAACTTGGCATAACTTCTTTACTTTTAAACTAGAACAAACTTATCGTAACTTCTTTACTTTTAAACTAGAACAAACTTATTATAACTACTTTTAAACTAACACTAAAATATCTTAACTACTTTACTTTTAAACTAGAATAAACTTGGCATGACTACTTTCATTTTAAACTAGAACTAACTTGGCATAACTACTTAACTTTTAAACTAGAACTAACTTATCAGAACTACTTTACTTTTATACTACAACAAACTTATCACTACTTTACTTTTAAACTAGAGCAAACTTATCATAACTACTTTTAAACTAACACTAACTTGGCATAACTACTTTACTTTTAAACTAGAACTAACTTATCAGAACTACTTTACTTTTAAACTACAACAAACCTAGCATAACTACTTTACTTTTAAACTAGAACTAACTTATCAGAACTACTTTACTTTTAAACTACAACAAACCTAGCATAACTACTTTACTTTTAAACTAGAACTAACTTATCACTACTTTACTTTTAAACTAGAACAAACTTATAACTTCTTTACTTTTAAACTACAACAAACTTATCATTAGTAGGTAACTTTTAAACCAGAACAAACTTATCGTAACTACTTTACTTTGAAACCAGAACTAACTTACCATGACTAGTTAACTTTCAAGCGAGTCGACTGAAGACAGACTCTGGTTACAAACCTCAGCTGGTTTATTCAGGCTGTACAGATGCAAAAGGTTTTCTCATTAAAAAACAAGTAAAAAAGACAAAGATCCCCATAAATACATGTCTTAACAAACGTGTGGTAACTTGGTAGCTTGCATATGTTGTGATAAAAATACACACATCTTCCTTCTGAAGTCACATCGATAAACACACACAGACTCACACCAGAAGGTGTTTGTGCATCAACACATGTTGTGTCTCCACATGTCACACTCGCTTTAAACGGTAGATTGGCTTGAAAATATTGCAGGTAACTACGTGAACAGGTAGTCAAAGGTTTCTTCAGCGAAGACATCAGGCACAAGGTTATAGTTTCGGTACCGAAAAATAGAATCGACATCAAACACAGCAAATGTTTCCCAGCCAATAAAAACATGGAAATCCTAACATGGAACAAAAGTTCAGTCTGAAACAACAACAACAATAATAAAAGACGTAACAACAACTCCGGGTGACCACGCTCAAAATAACAGATCTGACGTCGTCATGGCAACGTGTGTCTGGACCACACACAGACGTGTGTGTGTGTGTGTGTGTGTGTGTGTGTGTGTAGCAACACTGAACACTTATTTGAAGATGCAGTTTTAGAAAAGTACAAAAATTGAGCTGATTTAAGAAACTTTTCATGTTTAACCGTCAACAAAAATGTTGATTGACAGCTTCAACTTTGATGCTCAGAAACTCGTGGATCATGTATGACGGTGAGGATCATGTATGAAGATCATGTATGATGGTGAGGATCACGTATGACTGTGTATGGCGGTGAGGATCATGTATGACAGTGAGGATCATGTATAAGGATCATGTATGACGGTGAGGATCATGTATGAAGATCATGTATGATGGTGAGGATCACGTATGACTGTGTATGGCAGTGAGGATCATGTATGACAGTGAGGATCATGTATAAGGATCATGTATGACGAGGATCATGTATGACAGTAAGGATCATGTATGACAGTAAGGATCATGTATGACGGTGAGGATCATGTATGACGAGGATCATGTAGGACTGTGAGGATCATGTATAAGGATCATGTATGACGGTGAGGAGCATGTATGACAGTAAGGATCATGTATGACGGTAAGGATCATGTATGACGGTGAGGATCATGTATGACGGTGAGGATCATGTACGACTGTGAGGATCATGTATAACGATCATGTATGACGAGGATCATGTATGAAGATCATGTATGAAGACGATCATGTATGACGGTGAGGATCATGTATAAGGATCATGTATGACGGTGAGGATCATGTATGAAGATGATCATGTATGACGTGAGGATCATGTATAAGGATCATGTATGACGAGGATCATGTATGACGAGGATCATGTATGAAGATCATGTATGACGGTGAGGATCATGTATAAGGATCATGTATGACGAGGATCATGTATGAAGATCATGTATGACGGTGAGGATCATGTATGACGGTGAGGATCATGTATGACGGTGAGGATCATGTATGAAGATCATGTACGACGAGGATCATGTATGACGGTGAGGATCATGTATGACGGTGAGGATCATGTATGAAGATCATGTACGACGAGGATCATGTATGACGGTGAGGATCATGTATGACGGTGAGGATCATGTATGAAGATCATGTACGACGAGGATCATGTATGACGGTGAGGATCATGTATGACGGTGAGGATCATGTATGAAGATCATGTACGACGAGGATCATGTATGACGGTGAGGATCATGTATGACGGTGAGGATCATGTATGAAGATCATGTACGACGAGGATCATGTATGACGGTGAGGATCATGTATGACGGTGAGGATCATGTATGACGGTGAGGATCATGTATGACGGTGAGGATCATGTATGACGGTGTATGACGAGGATCATGTGATTGTGTGGCGAGACATGAGAATGCGGGTCACGCTGAAGCGTCACATGTTTGAATTAAGAAAAGTCTGTGCAAACCCACAGTAACTTCATTCATTCACCATCGGAGCGAACATTCAATAAAGAGTTTCTATGGCACCGAGATCAGTCTCAGAAGGTGTCGGTTCAGTCTGGACCCGAGTGCCTCTGAGCAGCACCAGGAGTACATTCATGGGAATATAAGAAATGAAACCTTCAGTACCGCGGTCCGGAGGTCACGACCTCCACGAGAGCCTCACATACAAAGAAAAAAACAAATGAAAGCTATTCGACCTCATTCTCACGAGTCGCCGCCGCAGACTCACACCGTCGTCTCGCCGTGGTTACCGTTGCTAAGGCGCTTGTAGAACCGTCGCCACGACTGCAGCGTCTTCCCGGACCAGACCCAGAAGCCCGAGGTGATGCCCACGATCATGGTCATCAGGTACTTGATCATGAAGACGGTGAAGTCCGGGGTCATGGGGGCGAAGTTGTGCAGTGGACAGTGGACGGCCAGGCGCTTGCAGGTGTGCATGTGCCAGGTGCGCTCCCAGTGCTCGCGGAACGCCTGCTCGTAGAAGTAGCAGGCGATGACGATGGTGGCCGGAACCGTGTACAGCACGCTGAACACCCCGATGCGGACCATCAGCTTCTCCAGCTTCTCCGTCTTGGTGCCGTCGTGCTTCATGATGGTTCTGATCCGGAACAGGGACACGAAGCCGGCCAGCAGGAAGGAGGTCCCGATGAAGAGGTAGACGAAGAGCGGCGCCAGCACGAAGCCCCTCAGGGCGTCCACGTTGAAGATCCCCACGAAGCAGACCCCGGTCAGCACGTCCCCGTCCACCTGACCCATGGCCAGGATGGTGATGGTCTTGATGGCCGGCACCGCCCAGGCCGCCAGGTGGAAGTACTGCGAGTTGGCCTCGATGGCCTCGTGACCCCACTTCATGCCGGCCGAGAGGAACCAGGTGAGCGACAGGATGACCCACCAGATGGAGCTGGCCATGCCGAAGAAGTAGAGGACCATGAAGAGGATGGTGCAGCCCTCCTTCTTGGTGCCCTGGGCCACGGTCCGGTAGGCGTCCTCCTTGAACTTGTCCACGCAGACCACCTTGTCCTCCAGGAAGAACCCGGCCGCGTACGCCACGGCCACCATGAAGTAGCAGCCGGACAGGAAGATGATGGGCCGCTCCGGGTACCTGAAGCGCCGCATGTCCACCAGGTAGGTCAGCACCGTGAACAAGGTGCTCACGCAGCACAGGATGGACCAGATCCCGACCCAGAGCCGCCCGAACTTCACCTCGTCCTCCCGGAAGTACATGATGCCGGTGGGCTTGTTGGGCTCGCAGGGGGCGCCGCAGTCCTTCACCCCCATGAACTTGTAGCCCAGGTAGGGGGGCACCTCCAGCTGCAGGGGGCAGGTGAAGTCGTGGCTCTGCGGGGGCGGTCGCGGGAGGTTCGGGGCCAGAGTCACGAGATCTGGGGAAAATGGCGACGAGGCCGAGGGGGGGCTGCTGTGCTCGGACGTGTTCTGACCCACGCAGATCTCGCCGGCGCCGTGGACCGGGAAGGCCTCGCAGCGGAGTCTCTCGGGCCACTGGAAGCCGAACTTGTTCATGAGGGCCTCGCAGCCCTGCCGGGCCCGCTCGCACAGGGAGCGACAGGGCGGGATGGCCTGCTCCAGAACCGTGCACACGGGCGCGTACATGGAGCACAAGAAGAACTTGAGGTCGGCGGAACACTGGACCTTGACCAGCGGGTAGAACTGATGGACCTCCAGCCCCGCGTCCTCCTGGTTCGTGTGGCCCAGAAGGTTCGGCATGATGGTCTGGTTGTAGGCGATGTCGGTGCAGAGCGGGATGGAGATGGGCTGACAGAAGCCGTGCTCCGGGACCGAGATCCCGCTGTCGCTGTTGTAGTTCTGGGCCGAGACCAGCACAAGTTCTGCGAACACGATCCACGCGGACCCGAGAGCCAACATGGTGCTCGAGTGTGTCGAGAGGAAGAAGGAACACGACCTGAGCCTCGAACCGCCGCCTCGTCGCGTGGAATGTTTGTTCGGGTCCGGTCCAGACCCGGGTCAGGACTCGACGCTCTTTGTAAGTCCAGACCTCGAGGCGCGTCCAGATCCCGCGGGGCTCGGTCCGCTCGACAGGTGGTTCCGCTAACACTGGTCCCGGTGCGGAACGAGAAGATTTAGATCCATTTCTTGGAGGTTCGGGTCTCGTCGAGTCGAAGGTTCGAGTCTCACTGAGCAGAGTGCACTGTTTCCAGGCGCCCCTCCATTCACAGTCTCCCCCCACCGGACGATCCACGGGGCGCCTTGAAACCGTCGCCGCGTCTCAGCCAATCACGAGCCTTGTTTTCCTCGCGGACTCGTTCTGTGGAAGAAAGTTTCTCAGATTCAACTTTATTTCCGATAAAAGTCATCGATCGCGGATCGATCGCGCTCGTGACGCGCGCGTGAAGGATCCTCGCGCGTGCCCGCGGCAGGATCGATGCACGAGGCTCGTGTTGGAGAGAGTTTGCGAGGAAAGACGAGACATTCCTGCCGCCAGATAACATCAGAGAAACTCGTTCAACACGAGATCGATGTTTGTCATCGATCTCGTGTTGAACGTGATTGATTGACGTCTCCTCAGAAGACACTTGAGTTCGTAATACTTTGATTACAAGACAGACTCAAGCATTAACATGTGGAAGTGATTTTGTTTTGTCCAATAAAATCCTATTATATTAAAACTCTTGTTTTTGTGTTTTTTCAATCGATACTAATGTCTCAGGATCAGAGTTTTATTATAAAATCAATATAAAAACTTTATTAAAGCAAACATCTTTATTTATTAGAAAAAAAGTTGAAATCATGAACAAAACTCTTTATTTCTACCATGAAAGTACAACAAGTTGGACGAGGGAACAGTAAGTTGGACGAGGGAACAATAAGTTGGGCGAGGGAACAGTAAGTCGGACGAGGGAACAGTAAGTTGGGTGAGGGAACAATAAGTTGGGCGAGGGAACAGTAAGTTGGACGAGGGAACAGTAAGTTGGACGAGGGAACAATAAGTTGGGCGAGGGAACAGTAAGTCGGACGAGGGAACAGTAAGTTGGACGAGGGAACAGTAAGTTGGACGAGGGAACAGTAAGTTGGACGAGGGAACAATAAGTTGGACGAGGGAACAATAAGTTGGGTGAGGGAACAATAAGTTGGACGAGGGAACAGTAAGTTGGACGAGGGAACAGTAAGTCGGACGAGGGAACAGTAAGTTGGACGAGGGAACAGTAAGTTGGGCGAGGGAACAGTAAGTTGGACGAGGGAACAGTAAGTTGGACGAGGGAACAACAAGTTGGACGAGGGAACAGTAAGTTGGGCGAGGGAACAGTAAGTTGGACGAGGGAACAACAAGTTGGACGAGGGAACAGTAAGTTGGACGAGGGAACAGTAAGTTGGACGAGGGAACAGTAAGTTGGACGAGGGAACAGTAAGTTGGACGAGGGAACAGTAAGTTGGACGAGGGAACAACAAGTTGGACGAGGGAACAGTAAGTTGGACGAGGGAACAGTAAGTTGGACGAGGGAACAACAAGTTGGACGAGGGAACAGTAAGTTGGGCGAGGGAACAGTAAGTTGGGCGAGGGAACAATAAGTTGGACGAGGGAACAGTAAGTTGGGCGAGGGAACAGTAAGTTGGGTGAGGGAACAGTAAGTTGGACGAGGGAACAGTAAGTTGGGCGAGGGAACAGTAAGTTGGACGAGGGAACAGTAAGTTGGACGAGGGAACAGTAAGTTGGACGAGGGAACAGTAAGTTGGACGAGGGAACAGTAAGTTGGACGAGGGAACAGTAAGTTGGACGAGGGAACAGTAAGTTGGACGAGGGAACAGTAAGTTGGACGAGGGAACAGTAAGTTGGACGAGGGAACAGTAAGTTGGGTGAGGGAACAGTAAGTTGGACGAGGGAACAGTAAGTTGGACGAGGGAACAGTAAGTTGGACGAGGGAACAGTAAGTTGGACGAGGGAACAGTAAGTTGGACGAGGGAACAGTAAGTTGGACGAGGGAACAGTAAGTTGGACGAGGGAACAGTAAGTTGGACGAGGGAACAGTAAGTTGGACGAGGGAACAGTAAGTTGGACGAGGGAACAGTAAGTTGGACGAGGGAACAGTAAGTTGGACGAGGGAACAGTAAGTTGGACGAGGGAACAGTAAGTTGGACGAGGGAACAGTAAGTTGGACGAGGGAACAGTAAGTTGGACGAGGGAACAGTAAGTTGGATGAGGGAACAGTAAGTTGGATGAGGGAACAGTAAGTTGGACGAGGGAACAGTAAGTTGGACGAGGGAACAGTAAGTTGGACGAGGGAACAGTAAGTTGGACGAGGGAACAGTAAGTTGGGCGAGGGAACAGTAAGTTGGGTGAGGGAACAGTAAGTTGGACGAGGGAACAGTAAGTTGGGCGAGGGAACAGTAAGTTGGACGAGGGAACAGTAAGTTGGACGAGGGAACAGTAAGTTGGACGAGGGAACAGTAAGTTGGACGAGGGAACAGTAAGTTGGACGAGGGAACAGTAAGTTGGACGAGGGAACAGTAAGTTGGACGAGGGAACAGTAAGTTGGACGAGGGAACAGTAAGTTGGACGAGGGAACAGTAAGTTGGGTGAGGGAACAGTAAGTTGGACGAGGGAACAGTAAGTTGGACGAGGGAACAGTAAGTTGGACGAGGGAACAGTAAGTTGGACGAGGGAACAGTAAGTTGGACGAGGGAACAGTAAGTTGGACGAGGGAACAGTAAGTTGGACGAGGGAACAGTAAGTTGGACGAGGGAACAGTAAGTTGGACGAGGGAACAGTAAGTTGGACGAGGGAACAGTAAGTTGGACGAGGGAACAGTAAGTTGGACGAGGGAACAGTAAGTTGGACGAGGGAACAGTAAGTTGGACGAGGGAACAGTAAGTTGGATGAGGGAACAGTAAGTTGGACGAGGGAACAGTAAGTTGGACGAGGGAACAGTAAGTCGGACGAGGGAACAGTAAGTTGGACGAGGGAACAGTAAGTTCACACGATCAACACAAAGACTCTTCTCAGCCAAACAGGAAAAGCTGAAACTGGATCATGAGAATCATGAGAATCTGACACAAGATCCAGAAACTGCTCCAGACTTTGTTACTGATCCACAGAGTGAAGGGGAGACGGGGGAGGAGGGTCTGCATTTGGTCTTTCTGTGGATGAAAGGAGGAGCAGTGGGGGGGAGAGGGGGAGGAGAGGAGGAGGAGAGGAGAGGGGGAACAGTGGGGGAGGGGAGGAGGAGGAGAGGAGAGGGGGAACAGTGGGGGAGGGGAGGAGGAGAGGAGGAGAGGGGGAACAGTGGGGGAGGAGAGGAGGAGGAGAGGAGAGGGGGAACAGTGGGGGAGGAGAGGAGGAGGAGAGGAGAGGGGGAACAGTGGGGGAGGGGACAGGAAGGAGGTCAGAGAGAGAAAGACTTGATGGTCGAAAACTCTGGAGTCAAGTTTGAAGAAGATTCAGAATCATGTGATTGAACTGATCCATGATTGACGCTTTGACAACTACACACTCTCACAACTACACACTCTCACAACTACACACTCTCACAACTACACACTCTCACAACTACACACTCTCACAACTACACACTCTCACAACTACACACTCTCACAACTACACACTCTCACAACCACACACTCTCACAACTACACACTCTCACAACTACACACTCTCACAACCACACACTCTCACAACTACACACTCTCACAACTACACACTCTCACAACTACACACTCTCACAACTACACACTCTCACATACACACACTCTCACAACTACACACTCTCACAACTACACACTCTCACAACTACACACTCTCACAACTACACACTCTCACAAACACACACTCTCACAAACACACACTCTCACAACTACACACTCTCACAACTACACACTCTCACAACCACACACTCTCACAACTACACACTCTCACAACTACACACTCTCACAACTACACACACTCACAAACACACACTCTCACAACTACACACTCTCACAACCACACACTCTCACAACTACACACTCTCACAACTACACACTCTCACAA